>NW_026112164.1:1360938-1560938 GCF_024679095.1 Eriocheir sinensis
ATATATAATGGTCTCTTGCATAGGCACTTGTTCTACTCTGTATCAATAATGACTAGTCCACAAGAAACGAAACCGTGTCAAGAGAAACGTCTCTTGTATCTTCAGAAGTCCCGCCTTTCTCGCATTCACACGTATGATTGTTTCTTGTACATCACTCACGTCCTTAGAGGCATGGTATGACTTTATGACAAATGTTTGTTGGGAAAATGACACGTAACAATAAAGAAACGCATTAAAAAAATACGTAACTCTTGGTAAAAAGGTCTTCAGTTATTAGCCAAAGAGTTTGTTGGACACAATGCATCATAATTGCTTGTCTGTAGCTACACACTACACACTTCACTTTAAGAAGACTTTGCAATCTTCACTCACTCCAGCAGACTGTAGAATCACAGGAAGATTGTAACTTTTGCGTTCATGGGACACACCAATAAAGAAATCTCTGGTGTTCACTTTTTCACATTGGAATATTAAACATCAAAGTTTCCATGTGTACAAGCTGCCAGTAGTCCCCAAGGCACCACAGTAATGACCTGCCTCCTGAGCAGCTCCTGCTGGGAGGCTCCTCATTGAGTCTTGAGTGTCACACTGTCATGAGAGGTTACTGTCCTGCATGGGGAATCAATGCAGGGTGTGACTGGCTGGTGGTTAAGCTGTGAACAGAGCTATTGGTCGTAGGAAAGGAGAAAAAAGTATAAAAAACTAGTTGTTGCATGAAATAAAAACACAGTACCAGTACGGTACCGAAACCTGTTCTTTGTATGTCCTGTTATCGTCCGTTTCATTTCATCTGTCCACCAACAAAGCAGGAATTATGATGGATGTGGCACCTGTGCATGTCTAGTTCATGAATACATGAAAATCAACTGTTGTGATAGACATTCAAGCTTATTTTTCAATAATATATTTGAATGTTTATGTGTACAAAATACAACTCGGTCATTTGCATCGATAATCTAACACAAGCACACGAAAAGACAAGCTTGTATCAAACAACAGTCACATCATGCTCCAACGATCTATGTTTTTTCAAATTCATTGATTGATAACTCATTTCAGGTATATTAAAAGACATCTGGCCCTGCAATTGCATGTAGAGGATATCTTAATAATTTACTGCATGTAAATAATGATTAATAATCAAAATAACATGAAGAAGTATATAGTAACTTGAATGCGATGCTAGGCTATTTAGAATATTAGGCTACCCATGCTGTTTACATGCAACACATCAAAATTCCTTAAATTACTTATGTATAGACACTTGCAGAGTGGGATGTCACTTTATGTACCTGAATAAGATGAAATATGGGTATCTGAAAGGCTATGAATCGTTCGAGTATGATTAGACTATATTATTTGATATGCAAATTGTTCTTTCGTTTGCTTATATATATATATATATATATATATATATATATATATATATATATATATATATATATATATATATATATATATATATATATATATATATATATATATATATATATATATATATATCAAAAGATGCGGCTCAAGGGCAACAGAGTAAAAAAAAGGGCCCGCTACTCGCCGCTTCTACAAAAGTTGAAAGTAAAGAGTAGCCAAAAGAGAGGTCAATTTCGGGTGGAGAGGTGTCTTGATGCATTCTTCTTGAAAGAGGTCAAGTCATAGGCAGGAGGAAATACAGATGAAGGAAGACTGTTCCAGAGTTTACCTGTGAAGGGGATGAGAGAATGGAGATGCTGGTTAACTCTTGGTAGATTATCGATGCAAATCAGCATGTTTGCGGTTCATATAAAAAGACAAGGTTTTTTTGTATACACAAACATTCAAATACATCGCTGAAAATATAAAGTTTATCTTCACGCAATCATGAACTAACAATGCGCAGGTGCCACATCTAAGTTCGTGAGTGGACAGATGGAATGAAATGGACTATAATGACTGATGTGGACTTGCATTCATGGATGGGTTGCATAATATGAATTTCTTTAACTTAAAATTCCCATGAGGAATAATGATAATAGGTGCACTTGCATTTTCAGACTATGAAAACATACTAAAGTATAAAAAATGGTATAACACATTTTACAATATGATGGCTTATGCACATCCTCTCCAGCATCTTGAGGTCTATTTGTACTATCTTATCTGGCGCGAGGCATATTTTTGATGGCCTTAGTCGTGCCTCCCCCTTCAGTACAGCAGCCTTCAGTCCACACGGGAACAGCTCTGTGGCTTGTGCCTCACAATACACTCACTGACTCATCCTGTTGCTTTAACATGAAACCCCACCTTTGGCAACAGCTTGTAACCCCTTTGGGCTGGCTACAAGTGGCTTCCCTTAACCATCCTGAGATAATGTGTGTTCATAAACACAGTGTCTCTGTCCTTTGCTCGTTTGTACAAAACTTTATGTGATTCTCGACTCACTCGGCTCAGCCTTTTTGGTAAAAATGTTCTCTTCTATGCATTGTGCTGACCTGACATGTGAAGGCTTGGCTTGAGAAAATGTTGCACACTGCTTGTGATACTTTAGATAATTTATACAAGTGCTGTTGGTTACTCCAGGTTTTCATGCAGTAATAGAAAGCAACTACACCTGTTCCATTTTTTCCTTACGGAATAATGAATTTAGTTTGTGGTAAATTAGATTTTAGTAATCTTTCCATGAATGCAAGTTTGTCTGAAACATGAACAGAATGTGTATGTTATGTATATATTTGTATAAAAGTATATTTAATAATTTCTTCTTTCTCTCGGTACATCTACCTATCTATTCATCCATCTACTATCTATCTACCTACCTATCATGTAATTCATATTTATCTTTCCCACATATTTAATTTAATGTTAAACAAATTGCTGGGAGTTGGTGGGGTAAAAAGTTTTTGCTCCTTGTCCAGCAGCAGCTGTCATCACATCACAAGACTATAGAAACACTTCTGAGAGGGAAGTCTGCACCAGTGTGGGTGTGAGGGGCTCACTGACTCTATCCAGCAGCTCATAGTCAGATTCCTGGAGTTCAGACATTGAGTCGTCAACGCCTTCCTCCTCCAGGGCGGAGAGGAAGGACAGGTCCGACACGCAGCTGTAGTCTCTGCAGTGGAAGGGGCGGCGGCTCCTGGGGCTGCCGAGCCTGTTGGCGTCCTCGATGACAGAAGGCATGTTGGATATCTTCAGGGCTGACTCTGGGCAGTCATCTTCAAGGTCCAAGACAATGTTGTATTTAGACGAATGATCAAAAGTCAGGTCTTGGCATGAGTCAACAGATATATTATTTGCCAGGAGTATTTCCTCAAAGCTGCAGGGATCATCATTGTCCTCGTCACCGTCTGGTGTGTCCCGGCCGTCTGGACCGCCCCGGGCGTCCACACTCAGCAGGGGTGTGGCAGCAGAGCCTGGAGGACAACACGCACTCAGTCAGCTCAACAGCCAGGGTGTTTGTTATTATGGAGCTGGAACAAGTAGTGATAGCTAGTAGTGCTGTAACTGCTTGAATATCATTGGTGGAAGTAGCAGCAGCAGCACCAGTAGTAACAGTAGTTGGAGTATAATAAAACCAGATTGGTGAGCCTGTTTTGGCGTTGGCTTCCGCAGGTCCTTTCCTCCCCTCTGCTCTGCCACACAGTCCCAACACCTATATTTTCCTTTCATATGCTAGCTATAGCTAACATAAGGGAGGAAGAGATAGGTGTTGCAACTGTGTGGCAGAGCAGACAGGAGGAAAGGACCCGCAGGAGCCAACACCACAACACTCGCCAATTTTGGTTCACTATAGTAGCAGAGTAGTAGTAATAATAAAAACAGTTCAACAACATGGTCTCAGTAAGTCCCATGCAATATTTGGCACCGACAGATTTACCAGCAAAAGGGTTTTTCGGAAATTTCCAGTAGAGTGCCAACAAATTTTCAATGCTTGCTTGCATGATAACCAATGTTACGGGTGAACCGCTCTATGGGTATGGCGAGGTACACTCTACGGGAACAGTCTACCATGTTTATATTACTCACCGGCTCCCACGGAGGACAGTGCCACCACTCAAGGGCCTTGGCACATCACAACCCTTGCTCAGACACTTTGATCTGCTTCAATAAGTCGCTCCCTCAATGACCAAAAGAACTGTGTGTCCATCACGTGACAAGGTTGAAGTACATGTTTATATTTGGTTCTCTCCTCTGCTGCGCCTCTCAAATATCCTACATCACCATACTAGTCATGTGTTGACAGGATGAGTGGTGAGCTGCTACTCACTCTTCCTGCCGTGGTGAGCTCCTTCCCTCACACACACTCACTCCTCCTTGCTCCTCTGCTGTACATCTCACTGCCTGCATCACATTACTAATTTTCATATATATTTATTCATTTATTTTTTGTTTTACCGAATTTTGACAAGCATTTTGCGAGTTCTACAATCAGTTCTAAGTCTGTTTATCTTGTATAAGAGGCGAGCTGTGACAAACATCATAGTAATGTGTGGCACGAGAGCATGTGTGATTGACAGGCCATTGTCATGAGTCATAGAAACCCAGCCAATCAGGAGAGGCCTGACATATATATTGCCAGGCACCAGAGAATCACTTCATTTGAAGAGACTACTGAGGAGCCCCACAAGGGCAGATTTGGTGCCAACATTTTTTATATATATTCATGACACAAATTACAGTATAGGAGAAGAAAGCTGCTTAAACCTGATTGTAGATGCAATTACTCAAAGAAAATAACATCCACAACCACACAAAAAGTCTCACATGGCAGCAGTGGCGTTCCCTCCATGAGGTCGTCTCCGTGGAAGAGGGAGGTGCCCTGGCTCAGCATCAGCAAGTCTGGCGGGGCGGCCGTGGCCCCCTCGCTGCCGCAGCCCACCAGCGTGTGGGGGCCATGCATGTCATAGTCTTCCCAGTGGTAGCCTAGGATTTGGGAAACACAGACATATATTACCAGGCTTTCTGACACTGAGCCACATGTGGGTTTGTTGACACAGATCCACATTCCTCAGCCTTCAGTGTATGTCAGTGTATTCACAGCGTGCTATAAAGATTTCTACGTGACAGTCCCAGACCCATGATGCTGCAAGAGCTTTCTCCACATGCATCACAAGATGGTGAATATGATGTATGGGATACCATGCAAAAAAAATATTAATCTAATACTGACTATTACACTTAAAGTTGCAACACCTCGTTTAGCCTAATTCTCCTGCAGACTTTTATGACTTTTGTAAAACACACAAAAGGAGGAAATTATATTACTACTAAAGTATGGGTAGGTACCTTTCTTCTTCTGCTGGCTCGGTGCTGCGTGCAAGGAAAACAGAAGACACGTGAGTGGTCATGTCCCAGAGGCTTATATTTACACTGTGCATTCTCCCTTCTCTCAACCTGGGAAACTTACTTAAAATTACAGAGCAAATTCATTATTATAGATGAGGTTCAAAAGTTATCATATATATATATATATATATATATATATATATATATATATATATATATATATATATATATATATATATATATATATATATATATATATATATATATATATATATGAAACTTTTTGTAAGTTGTAAACCCAAAAAATCAATAAAAAATTGTGTAAATCAACAAAAGCACTAGCTTCATATTAACTATGTACTACTTTGTTGCTCTTTTGGCTGTGTGATGAAAGAGTGTCTGTGCCCGTCAACCACAACACAAGACTGTGTCAGTTAGCAGCAGCTGAAGGAACAGATCACAAAGTTACACGGGGATGAAACACGACAGCACTCGTGTTCTTAAGATATTAAAAAAGCACGTTACTATCACCATGTTAACTTGTATAGTTTGTCATGGTAAGTGCTACTCAAAGCTGAGCCTCAGAAGACTCGCAGCAGTGGCCGGTTATCTCAAGCAGCACACGAACTCAGTCGGGTGAGTGTTGGCACAGCGCTGCATTGCCTCTCAGAAACCCTTTGGCTGTCAAAGCCATGGGGAGCCCTTGTGTAGGGCCCATGCAAGGCAGAGGCCTGGCTCTGAGGGCCATGCAACAATCTTCTGGTGTGGTCACTATCAGCTGTGGTGGCCTCTTGAGGGTAGTCTAAATGTGCTGGGGCCCGGCGAGCCAGGAGGTGGGGGCAGGGGAGAGGGGGCACGGCAGGGGAACCTGACGCCTGGCCCCTCTCTGCACCCGCCAGGATATAAATAGAAGTTTGTTATTCCTGAGGGTAAAGTCTTGTCGTGAGAGTACGCTGCAAAACCTTCACACTTCCCTCCTCGCTGTGAGGGGAAGAACCTAAACCCCTCACAGAAAGGCTTTCAGTGTTTCCTTGGACAAAATCAAATTTATGCAGATCATAAATTAGAAGCTGACACCAAATAAATACATGGAGTGAAATTTAATAGAATTTTCATTAGGGTGCATTAACCAAGTCAGTGTTAAGCAGGCATGCTATTAGTGCCATCAGTGGGTGACCCATGCTGCAGCAGCACAGCGTGCCACCGGGAACCTCTGTGCAGTACAGGAGCTGGGCACTCCTGGCCGGCACCACATGATGCAACCCTGGGCCATCACACAAACAAAACTCCCGCCATGACAGATTAAAAAGGAAAGATTTTTTCTGAAATACATATATCTATATATGTATATACTATACTGTGTGTGTGTGTGTGTGTGTGTGTGTGTGTGTGTGTGTGTCTCTCTCTCTCTCTCTCTCTCTCTCTCTCTCTCTCTCTCTCTCTCTCTCTCTCTCTCTCTCTCTCTTACACACACACACAGAAACAATGGTGAGGGACATGGCAGATAAGAAAAAATGTCATAATGTTTGGTGTACAAGAAGAAAAACACAGTGAAGACTCAGAGGGAAAGTTGTGAGAAGAATAGGGTGAAAAGTGTATTGAGAAATTTGAATACTGAAGAAGAGGAAAAGTTTGAGGAAGAAGTAGATGAAATAACAAGATTGGGAAGGTATGAGGAAGGAAAGAACAGGCCATTAAAGATTAAGTTAAGATCCCAAATGACAACAGAAACCATCCTAAATAGGTTGTGGAGATTAAACAACTCTGAAGTATACAAACAGATATATGTGAGGAGAAATATGACGGAGGATGAAAGAATGAAGGTAAAAGAAATGATAAATGAAGTGAAAAAAAGGAATGAGGAAAGATCAGAGGAAGATAAGAAGAATTTTTTTTGGAGAATGAAGAAGAAAAAACTGATGAAGTGGTGGATAGGAGGCGAAGAGAGGGAGTAAGGGTGTTGATATCCTTTCCCTTCCTCCCTCCTTATTTTCACATATTCATTTCTTGCCATCTTAAAGTCTTCTTTATTCCTCTGGTTCTTTTCAGTCTTTTCCACACTCTGTCCCTTTTTTTCTTTGCGCCTGCACTTCTTGCGTTAAACCAATCTTGCTTTCCTCTTTCTATTGGTTTATATAATGGGACATTTTTTGACTCCTGTCTCATATGCCTCTATGAAAACATCATACTTTTCCTGCACTTTGCTTGTTCTTTTTAACTTTTTCCAGTCCAGTTTTTTGTAATATTTCTTGAGATTTTCTATGTCCACTTTCCTGCAGTTTCTCCTTTTTCCTTTGTATGATTCATCTTCCTCAGTGACATCCTCATCGGTTTCCAACTCTATTATTACATGATCACTTTTTCCCGTGGGACACACATATCTTAACTCATTTAACAGGTGCACTCCCTTCGTCAGCCCCAGGTCCAGTCTTGGTGGGTCGTCATCACTCCTGTATCTTGTATTTTCAGTCACCCACTGCATCATTAAGTTTTCCGTAGTCAGTTTTAAAAATCTCTCTCCCCATGCCGTGTGTGTGTGTGTGTGTGTGTGTGTGTGTGTGTGTGTGTGTGTGTGTGTGTGTGCAAAAGATGTAAGGTACCAATTTCTTTTTCTCCTTTCTCATGCTGAAGATTGAATTTATGGCTTGAATAAAATAAACCCATTAATCTGCACAAGTTATCAATGCTGAGTTAATATTTTTCTTTACTTATTATTTAGTTCTCAGAAATCAATGGCAAGTCAATTTTTAAAATGGCAAATGACGACTGAAACACGGCAGATATACTTTTTGAGGAGTAGCTAAGTAGGGGAAGGGGGAGGAAGAAGGGGAGTGAGAGGAAGGGTGGGAAAGGGAGACAATGGAGAGGCAGGAGGAGATGGAGAGGAGGGAGAGGACAGTGATGAAGGAGGAGCAGGAAGGGAGGAGGAGGGAGGGGAGAGAAAAGGTGGAGGGGAGGGAAAGGGGAAAGGAAGGGAGAAGAGGATAAAGATAGGGATCAGGATGAAATAGGAGAGGAGCACAGATGGGAAAATAGAAATAATGATAATGGTAATGATGATAATGGTAAGGAAAGTAATGATGAAAGAAAAGCCTATTAAGAAAGCTGAAAAAATAAAGAAATAAAATACAGGGGTCTGGAAGGGCTACATTAACCCAGTAGCAGCAACGGGCCAAATTTGTGGCTTTACAGTGTAGCAGCAACGGGCCATATGTGCCATGATATAAACCCCCAAAATCGATGCTACATAATCTGATCACAAATGCTTTGATATATATTATGAAATGGTTTGTGTGAGGGGTGATTTTTTCTCATTTTTCTCGCTTGGTGGGCCCATTAAGAAACATGATTCCCGCTGCTACCGGGTTAAGAATGCCATACCTGAAGAATCGTCTGAAAATGGAGACTGCCGGGCCGAGGAGGTGTGGGTCTCGCCGAGGTTGGTCACCAGGTCACAGCCCACATCTGAAGAACAACGAGGACACATGAAGTTCTGGTCCTCACAATCTGACGCACTCCCAATGCCTCAGATACAAATAAACATAGTGCAGTAAGGAGAGGAGACACTCAACAGGGAAAAGGAGATAAAGTTGCAAGTTATGATATAGGGAGTTAGAAAAATTGCAAGTTATAATATAGTTCTGGTCCTCACGATTTGGTGCACACCCAACGCCTCAAGTACAAATAAACACAGGCCAGTAATGAGAGGAGACACTCAACAGGGGAAAAAAAGGAAAAGGCCCCAATACTCCCCAAGCCTTTGAATAAATTACTCCTAAATTGGTGACCTGGCCATCCCATTCTTAAGGCAGTGAGGTTCCCCAACATCACACTTGACATTTAATTTCTTAGGTGATTCGTCAAAAGTTGAGTGTAGAAATCTCTGGAGACAAACACTGACGATCTCAGGGCAAGAATCACAGCTGCCATTGAAAGCATGGAAGTGTTGCAGTGTACATGGCAGTACATAGAAAGTATAAATTAGTATGATGATATTTCCATATATGTTTTGGCAGCTACTGCTCAGCATTCCCTTAGAAGGGTTGCCACAGCAGATGTGTAAACACATGCAGTGAAGAAGGGAAAATACTTAAAGCATCAAGCTGCCTGTGCTCCTTGTACTGCTCTAGGGCTGTGAGGTAACAGTGAACGGTGAGGCGGTGAGCTGATGCCTTCTGTAACGCACACCTTGGCAGGACTGCTGGGCATCACTAAAGTGGCTGTGTGTCAAACTACTAGCTATCACTTTAGTAAACAGGAAAATTAATCATGTTTTTTTTTTTACCTTCATTCCCTGTGCATGCAAATTTTTGCTCTATGGGCCTATGACTCACTACCCACAAGTCACCCCTGCTCACTGGGATGTATCTGTAAGAGACAACTCTTGGTGAGGCAGAGCACAGGGAGGCCAACAAGTCGTGTGCCCTGAGGGAAATGACTGACCCTGCCAAGACTTATTTCCAATGGTAAGGGAGCTGCTGTGGAGGCCTGGACATTTCCAAACCACTGGCCACTATGGTTATGAAGTCGTCCAGCACTGGGGTAGTACTGGCACTAGGGAAAAGGCCAATGTTGTACCAATATTTACAAAGAGGGATAAATAAGCTGTGTCTAATTACCACCAACTGGTTTAAAGTCAGTTGTAGGAAATCATTTGTGTGTTACAGCTAGAAATATTCATGACCACCCAGACAAATACAATCAGATTACTGACTTCCAGCATGGGTTCACGAAGGTAAATCTCATCTCACTAACCTTATGTCACTTCTCAAAAGGTGCATGAAGGGGCAGGAAAGGATGAAAATTATGATGTTGTTTATGTATCTCACTTTAAGTTGAGCATTCAAGACTTAAATAAAGTCAAAGCACATGGGACAGAGGGCTAAGGTTTGGGGTGGATCAGGAGGTGACTAAGAGACAAGACGCAGAGAGTTCAAGTAAACACAGATAAATCAGACTGGGTGTGTGTTACTGATGGCAGCCCACAAGGTTTAGCTTTAGATCCATTGCTATTTACTATTTACATCAATGATCTTGACTGCAGTGCAACCAGTGACATCAGGAAGTTTGTGGATGACACATAAATAGGACGACTAATCAGTGACACTGGTATTGCAGGGCGACCTAAATGCACTGTACGAGTGTTCCCATGAATGGATGATGCAGTTCAACATGGAGATGCTGATAATTTTAACCTGGTAGCAGCGACGGGCCAAATTTGTGGCTTTACTGTGCAGCAGCGACGGGCCAAATTTGTGCCATGATATAAACCTCCCAAAATAGATGATACATAATCTGATCACAAATGCTTTGATATATATTATGAAATGGTTTGTGTGAGGGGTAATTTTTTCTAATTTTTCTCGCTTGGAGGGACCATTAAGAAACATGATCCCCGCTGCTCCCGGGTTAAGTGTAGGAAAAAATGATCTTCCAAATAGTTAAAACAAATAATGAAACCAAATAATGAAAACAAATAAATAAAACAAGTCTTGGTCACTCTAGGTATGTGTGAGCCCTGACATTCAACCCCCAAATCACTGTATTACTGCCCTGAACCAAACATTTTTTTTTTTTAAACAGCAGGGGAGGCAGCTCAAGGTCAAAAAACAAAAACAGCAGCAAAAAGGCCTGCTATATGTACACATATATATGCTTCGACAAAAGAAAAAAAGAACGAGAGGCCAGAAGCGAGGTCAATTTTGGGTGGATAGGGGTCTTGATACTCTCCACTTGAAAGAGCTCAATGCAAAATAGTCTTGGGCTGTATTTCTATGGGCATCAGCAACTGGCAGTGCAGAAGTAATCCTAGTTGTATATTTGCCACTGGTTAGACCCTTCCTGGATAAGACTGCTCAATTTTGGTGCCCCTATTACAGAGAGGATACAGTTCTCTTAAATTAGTACAGAGGAGAGACTAAAGTGATCCAAGGACATAGAAACGAGCTGTACGGGGTGACTGAAAAACTTAACCTGGTAGCAGCGACAGGCCAAATTTGTGGCTTTACTGTGTAGCAGCGATGGGCCAAATTTGTGGCTTTACCGTGTAGCAGCGATGGGCCAAATTTGTGGCTTTACCGTGTAGCAGCGATGGGCCAAATTTGTGGCTTTACTGTGTAGCAGCGACGGGCCAAATTTGTGGCTTTACTGTGTAGCAGCGATGGGCCAAATTTGTGGCTTTACTGTGTAGCAGCGATGGGCCAAATTTGTGGCTTTACCGTGTAGCAGCGATGGGCCAAATTTGTGGCTTTACTGTGTAGCAGCGACGGGCCAAATTTGTGGCTTTACCGTGTAGCAGCGATGGGCCAAATTTGTGGCTTTACTGTGTAGCAGCGATGGGCCAAATTTGTGGCTTTACTGTGTAGCAGCGATGGGCCAAATTTGTGGCTTTACCGTGTAGCAGCGATGGGCCAAATTTGTGGCTTTACTGTGTAGCAGCGACAGGCCAAATTTGTGGCTTTACCGTGTAGCAGCGATGGGCCAAATTTGTGGCTTTACCGTGTAGCAGCGACGGGCCAAATTTGTGGCTTTACTGTGTAGCACCGACGGGCCAAATTTGTGGCTTTACCGTGTAGCAGCTATGGGCCAAATTTGTGGCTTTACCGTGTAGCAGCTACGGGCCAAATTTGTGGCTTTACCGTGTAGCAGTGACAGGCCAAATTTGTGGCTTTACCGTGTAGCAGCGATGGGCCAAATTTGTGGCTTTACCGTGTAGCAGCGACGGGCCAAATTTGTGGCTTTACCGTGTAGCAGCGACAGGCCAAATTTGTGGCTTTACTGTGTAGCAGCGACGGGCCAAATTTGTGGCTTTACTATGTAGCAGTGATGGGCCAAATTTGTGGCTTTACCGTGTAGCAGTGACGGGCCAAATTTGTGGCTTTACCGTGTAGCAGTGACGGGCCAAATTTGTGGCTTTACCGTGTAACAGTGATGGGCCAAATTTGTACCATGATTTAAACCCCCCAAAATAGATGATCCACACACTGATCACAAATGCTTTAATATATATTATGAAATGGTTTGTGTGAGTGATGATTTTTTCTCATTTTTCTTGCTTAGAGGGACCATTAAGAAACATGATCCCTGCTGCTACTGGGTTAACATATACTCCGGAAAGCCCTAGACTGTGAGGTGATTTATTATAAGTTTTCAGACGGGTTACAGGGATGAATATTGGCAATTTAGTAACTTTCTCTGACTTAATGAAAGCCTAAAATCACTTAACTCGTATGGGGTGAGATTAAAAAGCTTATATTCTCTGGAAAGCCGTAGACTGTGAGGTGATTGATTAGAAGTTCTCAGATGGGTTACAGAGATTAATAAGGGACTTAATGAAAGCCTAAAATCACTTAACTTGTACAGGTTGACTAAAAAAAAAAATTAACTTACATATTATGGAAAGCCATAGACTGTGACGTGCTTTATTAGAAGTTTTCAGATGGGTTGTAGGGATTAATAAGGGAAATTTAGTAACCTTGCCTGACTTAACAAAAGCCTAATTCACTTCACTTGTACGGGGAGGACTAAAAAAAATCAACATATTCTCCGGAATACTGTAGACGGTGAGGTGCTTTATTATAAGTTTTCAGGTGGGTTACAGGGATTAACCTGGTAGCAGCGACGGGCCAAATTTGTGCCATGATATAAACCCCCCAAAATAGATGATACATAACTGATCACAAATGCTTTGATATATATTATGAAATGGTTTGTGTGAGTGATGATTTTTTCTCATTTTTCTTGCTTTGAGGGACCATTAAGAAACATGATCCCC
Organism: Eriocheir sinensis; assembly: GCF_024679095.1. NCBI lineage: Eukaryota > Metazoa > Arthropoda > Malacostraca > Decapoda > Varunidae > Eriocheir > Eriocheir sinensis. Next base: position 1,373,972 of record NW_026112164.1, read on the forward strand.
GCTGCTACTGAGTTAATAATTACTGAAAGCCAAATTTACTTCACTCATATGAGGTGACTAAAAACCCTCAAATTATATTCTCCAGAGAGCTGTATAGACTGTGAGGTGATTTATTATAAATTCTCAGATGGGTTATAGGGATGAATAAAGGCAATTTAGTAACCTTGCCTGAGTTAATGAAAGCCAAATTCACTTCACTTGTACGGAAAAAAAAAAAAAATAAAAATTACATATTCTCTGGAAAGCTGTAGACTGTGAGGTGATTTATTAGAAGTTTACAGATGGGTTATAGGGATTGATAAGGGCAATTTAGTAACCTTGCCCGACTTATTGAAAGCCTAAAATCACTTAACTCATATGGGGTGAGATTAAAAGGCTTATATTCTCTGGAAAGCCGGAGACTATGAGGTGATTTATTAGAAGTTTCCAGATGGGTTATAGGGATGAATATTGGCAATTTAGTAACCTTTCCTGACTTAACGAAAGCCTAAAATCACTTATCTCATATGGGGTAAGATAAAAAAGCTTATATTCCCTGGAAAGCCCTAGACTGTGAGGTGCTTTATTAGGAGTTCTCACTTGGGTTATAGGGATTAATGAGGGCAATTTAGTAACCTTGCCTGACTTTCCTAAGGCCAAAAATCACTTCATTCAGGCAGCTGCTTCCCATCAATCATGTTCCTCCCTCTCCTGCCACCTCTCTTACACCCTCCTTCCCCTCCTCTTCCATCACAGCACTCATTCATTCCCACCCTGCCATACAAAACCATACAGCACCTCAGAACTCACAGCACGGTACAGCACCTCATCAGAAGAGAGGGAGCAGATGACAAGAGGATTATTTTTTTACAAGGGAGGCAGCTCAAGGGCAAAAAAACAAAAAGAGCAACAAAGAAGCTTGCTATACAATGCTTCAACAAATGAAAGCAGAACGAGAGGCCAAAGGAGAGGTCAATTTGAAGTGGAGAGGTGTCTTAACCTGTCCACTGTGATTGGCACAGATTTTGCCCTCACTGGTTGCCTGGTATCATATATATCCCTTCACTGGTAGCCTGGTGACATATGGTCCCAGGTCTTTCTCTGCCTCTGTGGTGGATAGTGGAGTGTTTCCCATGTGGTATTGGTGTGCTGGATATCCCTTCATTGGTAGCCTGGTAACATATAGTCCCAGGTCTCTCTCTGGCTCTGTGGTGGATAGTGGAGTGTTTCCCATGTGGTATTGGTGTGCTGAATATCCCTTCATTGGTAGCCTGGTAACATATAGTCCCAGGTCTTTCTCTGACTCTGTGGTGGATAGTGGAGTATTTCCCATATGGTATCGGTGTGCTGGATATCCCTTCATTTGGTAACATATAGTTCCAGGTCTTTCTCTGGCTCTGTGGTGGATAGTGGAGTATTTCCCATATGGTATCGGTGTGCTGGATATCCCTTCATTTGGTAACATATAGTCCCAGGTCTTTCTCTGCCTCTGTGGTGGATAGTGGAGTGTTTCCCATGTGGTATTGATATGCTTCCCCTCCCAAGGTGCATGACTTTACATTTTTCTTCACTGCATTGTAGCAGCCACTTTTTGTTCCATTCCTGTAGCTTGGTGATGTCTTCTTGTAGGAAATCTGCAGTCAAGCAGTTAATACTCTGTGGCAGCCTTTAACTGCTCATGCATGTAAGTACCACCCAACAGTCTGGCACATCGATCATCCACCACCGGGCTGCTCACCTCCAAACAGGCTGAGCGGACTTTTACTATACATCTTAATAACCTCAGTACCAGGGGTGTGGAGTCGGAGTTAAAATTTTCTGACTCCGACTCCGGGAAATTTTAAAGTTGCAACTCCAACTCTGACTCCGGCCCCCATGCCCCTCCCCCTCTATGGCAATTTTTTTTATTTTTTTTATAGATGCTGCCTGTAGTGCCGGTAGACTCTCTTGAGGTCCTTTCTCTTACATGTATTTACATCAAAATTATATGTACTCTATATAGACAACATCCGGATAATGTATAAGAAAAAAAGTTCACAACTACATTACATGATAAAGGATTACGTTAAGGAGTCAGAGTCGGGGGTATTTTTATCGACTCTGACTCCGGCCAAAAGTACCCGACTCCTCCGACTCCACGGCCCTGCTCAGTACTATTAATCCAGTGCTGAAATCTTACCTCATGACTTGACATTAAAGTTTCAGTATTGGATTAATAGTACTGAGGTTATGTTAGGTCATGCATGTTTGTATGTATAAACTCTATATCAGGGGTTCTCAACTTGGTGTAAATCGTCCCAAGTGTGCTAATTTGATCTTTTCTGTTGGGCAATATTTATTTATTTTCTATTTTCTTATTTATTTATTTATTCATTTATTGGCAACTGGGAGACAGACGGTAACCAAGAAAAAAATCTCATTAAAATCCTATCCATTGCATTAGGCTTCAATTCACTAGACTAGAGGCTCAATATGTTCTTCTCTGTCCTTTTTTATTCCCGCTATTTACCTCGGCCTAATATACCACATACAAGTTTATTAACAAGTTTTCAAAGTGTGGACGTTAAAATGTAATTGTGGAAGCCTGAGCAGCGAGGGGAGATGTATGAAGGGAGGTGTGTTCTATAATGTGCTTTTTTATTCCAGCTATTTACCTTGGCCTAATATACCACATACAAGTTTATTAACAAGTTTTCAAAGTGTGGGCACTAAAATGTAATTGTGGAAGCCTGAGCAGCGAGGGGAGATGTATGAAGGGAGGTGTGTTCTATAATGTGCTTTTTTATTCCAGCTATTTACTTCTGCCTAATATACCACATACAAGTTTATTAATAAGTTTTTAAAGTGTGGACGCTAAAATGTAATTGTGGAAGCCTGAGCAGCGAGGGAGATGAGTGAAGGAGGCATGGAAAATGGGGTCATGGGTAAACAATGGTTGGGACCCCCTGCTCCATATATTGCTCTATTTACAGAGCTATTTGACTCACCCTTGATGGGCATGAAGTAGGAGTCGTTGAGGTTGTTGTGGTGGTCCCAGGGCTTGTGGAGAGAGTCGGAGTCACTGTTGGAGGGCGGCGGAGGGGAGAGGTTGGGCGGCATGACCACGGGCTTTTTAAGGCTGTGGAGGAACTCGTGGGAGCATCGTGAAAGTGTCTCCAGCTCAAGATTCTCGTGTCCCACGGCAGACAGGTCCGCCAGGTGCTTAAGGGTGTTGAGAATGGCGGAGTCATTGCCGCTGGGGGTGTAGGAGGCCGGGTGGGGGGGCAGCGGCGGCCCCTGCTGTGTGGCACCAAGGTAACAAAAAGAAAACAACTCAAAAGTCTGTAAGAAACAAAACATCTAAGACGCTGACGCCCTAACACACAGAGGCTCAACAACATCCACAAAATGAAATATGGACAGAAAACATTCAAATTGCAGCCTGTAACTTGATGCCAAGGAAGTGAGTCTGATAAAACTAACGTGTGGGAGTGTCTGTCTTACCTGGTCTGCCTCCACGTTGCAGATTTTGGAGTTTCTTTTGGGTGCGTCATTCGCCTTGAGGTCGTTCTTCACGTGGTGGTCCGTGAGCTTGACGCGGTTGTTCTGCTGGTGACGCTTGTGCCTCCACCGCCACCGCTGCCAGGTCCCCAGCAGCAGCACGGCCATCACGCACCCCAGGAACACGGCCAAGATGCACAGCAGCTCCTCCAGGGTGATGTTCAGGGAGGAGGACGGCTCTTCAGGCTTCCTAACGGCCTCTGTGCAGTATTCACCGGTAACATTGGAGGAACATATGCACTTGAACCCACCAAAGAAGTTGAGGCAGGTTCCCCCGCTCTGGCAAGGGTTGCGGGTACACTCATCAATGTCCAGCTGGCACATTGCACCGGTAAAGTGTTGGCACTTGCATATAGGCCCATCGGCACCCTCCTCACAGCGACCGCCATTCTGACAAGGGTTTGGGTTGCAGAAAATGCCATATTCACAACGTTTTCCACTCAGTTTTGAAGGACATTGACACTTATAGGTATGGCCAACAACAATACATTCGCCTCCATTAAGACAGGGTGAGGAGGAGCAGGGAGCCGTGTCCACCTGGCACTGTGCTTCGGTAAAGCGTGGAGGGCAATTGCACTTATAAGAACCTTCATTTTCTTTGCATGTCCCAGCGTTCTGGCAAGGGTAGGAGCCACACGCCGGCCAGGGCAGCACGCCTGGACACTGAAGCTCCACGTCGGCCAGGCGCGTGAGCACCGTGCCCCCGGAAGCCGTCCCTGTTATTGACACGGGAAGCTCGGTGCCGTCAATAATGATCTGATCGAGGCAACCCACAAATCCCAGGCTGCTTTGGGAATAGGAAGACATGCCTGACTCTGGTTCACTGCTGAGGGTAGCACCGAGATACATGAAGTTTGAATCCATGTTCAGAATGTCATTAGCACCCGGCGCCGCTCCTGAACTCACCTCGCCGTCCACACTCAGTGTTGATATGGTGCCGTCTCTGGTCAGGTTGATGAAGTGCCACGCATCATTGTCGACCCTCACCGTGGACACCCTGACCAGTCCTTCCCCGCTGCCACAGTCCCAGCGGTACTGCACATGTCCGCCGGCCACCTCCAGCACGCTGTAGTCCACGTCCCCGGCAGCAAAGACCAGCATTCCCACCGGGTGTCTGGTGCGCATGAAGGCACTCAGCATCAGTGAGCTGCTCTTACCTTGCTGAGCTATGCTGTACTGGGCATAGCTCTTTCCCCTGAAGGAGAGAGGCCTCAGTGGGTAGTGGCACGCAGGGCTGCGGCACTTTGTCAGGTCCACTCGGCATGAAGGTCCTGCTCTGCCGGCAGGGCACTGGCACGTGTAGCCTCGGCTGCTGGTGTTGGTGGGCGCACACTCCTCATACTCAGCACAGGGTCGGTGCCCACAGGCATTGACTAAATTAGTGCAGTTCTGGCTTCCATACCCTTGGTCACACACACAGCCAACTTTCTGGGTAAATCTTGGAGCAACCAGACTAGACAGCTGTGTGTTGAAGGGCATGGCCACATCATTGTTGATTTCCACCACGTCCACACAGTCCCCGTGGCCGCCGCACTCTGAGCCAGACACACACAGGGACTCCATGATGTCCACGAAGGGCAAGCCAAGCTTCTCTTTTATGTCAACTTGTTTTTCTTTTAGCTTCAGCAGCAGATGTTCTCTTGTCATGTAGATTTCAAAGAGTCTCACAACTATCAGAACGTCAAGACTCCTCTGTATGTCTCTTTTGGATCGCTGTGGAATGTAATCTATCTTATCTAAAGAGTGTGAGTGTACGAGGGCTGGCTGCAGGCTGACCAGGACTACAGAATGCTCCTGAACTGACAGCTCTATGGCAATAGCTTTGAGGAAATATTTCTGATACCTGGAGAGAAATTCATCGGAGGACAGAGGACCCAGGCGAATGATGACGGCATTTTCAACCATTTCCTCAGTGACCACGGAGACCTCGATGGAAGCCTGCACGGTGCGGTGATAACTGCCGTCCGACACACTGACGTTGACGCTGTAGTTACCGACATCAAGAGGCGTTAGTGCCACCAGAGTGCCGTCCTCACTGTCAATGTCAAAGTACTTGATGGAGCTGACTTCCTCTGCATAGGGCGCCACAGAGTACTGCAGGGTGTCGTAGGGGTCCTGGTCCAGTGCAGTGACCCGCCCAATGATGCCTCCGGGAAAGGCACTGCGGAAACTGATGACCACTGTTTTAAGCGGGAAGAGTGTTGGCGGGAAGCGGGACTCCTCCACCACACTGACGGTAACTTGGGTGTTAGCGTGGAGTGGTGGCGAGCCGCTGTCCCACACTCGCACCTGCACCACGTACTGATCCTGGACCTGGTGAAGAAGAGGAAACAGGGACTGAAGAATGGCACTCATGTATTACTCTCACTATCTGTGGAGCTTAATTAAAAATGCATACTTCCTTGAGCACTCAGACCACCTGATGGTTTTACTGGATTAAATGCGTTACAAAATATTGAGTGTTACCTTGTGGTTCAATTTATTGGTGGCCAGCCTCAGTGAGCCATCCTGGTCCAGGGTGAAGGCACGACTCTCAACAGGCTGGTTGATCACCTCCCAGGTGAAGGGAGCGCCGCTGGAGTCAGCGTCGGCATCGGTGGCCATGAGGCGGATCACTGAGTAGCCCACAGCTCGGTTCTCCTAATAAAGAAGAACGACTTGAGACGCACCACTTCAATGTTCACTGGATATGGATATGAATGTGCATGTATATATGTAGTTGCATATAGCTGAAAATGAAAGATGATTGGAAGATAACTAGAAATACAATTCTCTCAATGGATGCGGTGAACAGTGGATCAGGCTGGACAAAGAGGTTGTTCAATCTAACTTTTAATCAAATTTAAAGCTAAATCTGACCTACTGAGACTCAGAGATGGGACTCCACTAGTGTAGCTCATTGCCTGTGATCACAACTAGGTAAACACACACACACACACACACACACACACACACACACACACACACACACACACACACACATGGCAGAAAGATGGGCTGGTGAGAGACGTTGTTGAAAAGAAGAGTGTAGTTGTCTTTGGGCTGAAGGAGAAGGTCCTGCCAATACGACATGAGAGAGAGAGGAATGAAAAGCAGGCAGCTGTTGAGCTGGTGAGGGAGGTGCAGCATGAAGGCACAGTTTGGAGGACAAGGTAGAGGAAGTACTCCTGAGGATTGGCAAATATGTAAAAGGAGGACATCGACCTTTTAAGGTAAGGTTCAGATTGCAGGTGGCTGCAGAGGAAGTGCTTGCAGGAACTTGGAAACTCTAAAAGAGAGGATTACAAAGACGTACGGATCAGGAAGGACCTAAACAAGGAAGAAAGGGCAAAAGTCAACAAACTGTGGGAAGAAGCCAAGCAAAAAAACGAGAGCAGGACAGAGGCGGAGAAGAAAAGGTTTTGGTGGATGGTCACAGATTTAACCCGTCCGCTGCGATTGGCGTGGATTTCGCCTTCACTGGTAGCTTGGTAACATATGCTCCCAGGTCTTTCTGTGCCTCAGTGGTGGGTAGTGGAGTGTTTCCCATGTGGTATTGGTATGCTGGATTTCCCCTCCCAAGATGCATGACCTCACATTTTCTTCACTAAATTGGAGTAGCCACTTTTTGTTCCACTCCTGCAGCTTGGTGATGTCTTCTGGTAGGAAATCCGCATCCAAGGGGTTAAGATTGAGGATGTGGTACAGACGGGCAGCAGAGAGGGAGGAAGTAAACCAAAGATGACATACACAAACATGAATGGGTTAACAATGGCACTGGCAAAAGTAAATGACTACTGGAGGGAGAACGAACTGGACATAATGGGAATAGTTGAAACAAAGTTGGGCGATGCTGTCGTGTCCCCAGACATTAGTGGAGGAAAGTACAATGTGTGGAGAAAAGACTGACGGGAAATGCAGGGAGGGGGAGTGAGATGTTGGTTAACCCGGTACAGGTAACTCTCGATTTACGCGAGTTTGGTTTACGCATTTTTAAAAATAACGCGGGGTCCAAAATCCAAAAAAATGTTTCATTTACACGTTTTTTCCACTTATACGCGATATTTTATGGAGTGGCTACCATATGTCTCACGCAACTAGACTCACACGGCGCCGCGGCCACACAGCTGAGCTCAGGTCTTCCCGCGCGCCACTTGAACAACAATACAGTACCTACGCTGCCACGCTATTCAACAATAGGGGTGGGCAGGTACCGGTACTAACGGTACCAGCTATATGGTACGGTACCGGTACCAGACTGCTCGGTACCGGTACCAATACTAGCCAGTCGCTCATTTTGTCCCTCATCTCTTCCTCACATGAGTGAGGCTGAGACTGAGTGCCTGAGTGGATATCTTGGTGATATGGATATTCTCTCTCTCTCTCTCTCTCTCTCTCTCTCTCTCTCTCTCTCTCTCTCTCTCTCTCTCTCTCTCTCTCTCTCTCTCTCTCTCTCTCTACTGAATGAAGCGAATATTTATTTTTCGACAGAAACCTACCTCTTGTTTGATTTACATTGTTTTTTGATTTACGCGACCTCTTCAAGGGCACAATACTCACGTAAATTGAGAGTTATCTGTAGCAGCGACGGGCCAAATTTGTGGCTTTACCGTGTAGCAGCGACGGGCCAAATTTGTGGCTTTATGATGTAGCAATGACGGGCCAAATTTGTGGCTTTACCGTGTAGCAGCGACGGGCCAAATTTGTGGCTTTACCGTGTAGCAGCGACGGGCCAAATTTGTGGCTTTACCGTGTAGCAGCGACGGGCCAAATATGTGGCTTTATCATGTAGCAATGACGGGCCAAATTTGTGGCTTTACCATGTAGCAGCGACGGGCCAAATTTGTGGCTTTACTGTGTAGCAGCGACTGGCCAAATTTGTGGCTTTACCATGTAGCAGCGACGGGCCAAATTTGTGCCATGATATAAACCCCCCAAAATAGATAATACATAATCTGATCACAAATGCTTTGATATACATTATGAAATGGTTTGTGTGAGGGGTGATTTTTTCTCATTTTTCTTGCTTGGAGGGACCATTAAGAAACATGATCCCCGCTGCTACCGGGTTAAGAAGGACCTGGGAGTTGACAGTGTAAACTATGGCAAGGGATGTGCTGAAATGATGAAAGTTGGAGTACACCGGGAAGGAAGCAGAAACAGAGACTTTGGTGTGGTGTGTGTTCCACCAAAAACGAGATCTTGGGGTAATGAAAGATATGAGAGAATGATGAAAGACACAAGTGACGGTATGGAGGAAATGATGAGTGGAAGTGACAACCTAACCATGATGGGGACTTCAACTGCAAAGAGGTGTGTTGGGAGGAGTGGACGTCAGAGGGCGGTGAGGGTCATGGGGAAATACGCTGCTGAGGATGGCAATAAACAACACTCTTACACAATGGATCAAGAACACAAGGTTTCAGGGGAGTGATGAACCCTCAAGGATTTACAAAGGAGTCTGAACTAGTAGATAGAGTGTCGTACAAAACACCTCTAGGACGAAGTGATCACATGGTACTTGAGTTTACGATGAATGAAAGAAGAGAAGTGAGGAAAAGAGACCACAAAACTGGGAGATACAATTACAGCAAGGTGATCTCTGCATAGTTGAGAAATCACTTGAAGAAGCGGACTGGAGTAAGTTCTATGGAGTGGAAACAGTGGATATGAAGCGGATGTCATTACTGGAGACTTACAATGAGGGAGTAAGGCAATACTTGTCAAAAAGAGGAAGTTAGAAATAAAATTTGGTTCATTAGAAGATGTGAAAGTGAAAGTGAAGCAAAGTGAGAAAGAGATGTAGCATGGAACAGGTGGAGAAAAGGGAAAGACAGAACCTTTGGCTGAAGTACAAACAAGTATGGAGTATGCATCTCACATGTGGGGGGGCTCCACTCACACAGCTCTCCTGGACAGAGTGGAGTCTAAGGCTCTTCGTCTCATCAGCTCTCCTCCTCTTACTGACAGTCTTTTACCTCTTAAATTCTGCTGCCATGTTGCTTCTCTTTCTATCTTCTATCGATATTTTCATGCTGACTGCTCTTCTGAACTTGCTAACTGCATGCCTTCCCCTCTCCCGCGGCCCTGCTGCACACGACTTTCTACTCATGCTCATCCCTATACTATCCAAACACCTTATGCAAGAGTTAACCAGCATCTCCATTCTTTCATCCCCTTCACTGGTAAACTCTGGAACAGCCTTCCTTCGTCTGTATTTCCTCCTGCCTATGACTTGACCTATTTCAAGAAGAGTGTATCAAGACACCTCTCCACCCGAAATTGACCTCTCTTTTGACTACTCTTTACTTTTTAGTTTTGTGGGAGCGGCAAGTAGCGGGCTTTTTTTTGTACTTTTTTTGTTGCCCTTGAGCCGTATCCTTTGATGTAAAAAAAAAGTGAAATGAATGAAGAGAGGAACAGAGAAACTACTTGAGAAATGTAGGCTACTAGAAAATTTTAAAGCACAGCTGAAATTATTTTATAGATATGTCAATAGCAAGCTGAATAACAACGAAGAAATAAATAAACTTAAGGTGGACGGTGAAAAGTACGAGGATGCTGCAGCAATGGTGGAAGTTATTATTTTTTATTTTTTTTTCTTATTCATTTATCTTTTTTTACGTTTTCACCTATGGCGCCGGTAGGCTTTCTTGGTGGGGCCTGATGGTCGGCCCCAACCCATTGTGGTGCAGGCAAGTGTTTATAGTGGTGCCATCTCGCATTGGCTCATGCTGCCCCCCTGAGCTCACCTTTGATCCTAGAATCTAGAGTCTGGGTGAATGTTTTTTTTCAGGCAGTGTTTACAAGGGAGAGTGACTTTAATGGACAAGAAAGAAGAGAAGAAAGTATGGAGTACCTGGAAGGAGGACAAGTTTCAGTACAAGAGGTGGAAGGATTAATGGGAGGTCTGGACGTGAGGAAGGCACTAGGACCGGATGGTGTGTCAGGCTGGGTCTAAGGGAGTGCAGTAAGGAATTAGCTGATAAGATCCAATGTGTCATAGTCAGCTCTCTAGCAGAAGGTATGGGCCCAGCAGACTGGAAGTGAGCAGACATTATTCCAATTCACAAAGGAGGATGCCGGGAAGACTCTGGGAACTACAGGGCAGTCTCTTTGACAAGTGTGGTGGTGAAGATCTGTGAAAGGTTGATCAAAGATAAATGGATGAACTATCTGGTGAGACAACAGATTGACGGACAAACAGTATGGCTTTAGAGGAGGAAAATCTTGTACAATGAACTTGATGTGCTACGTAGCCACCACTACCCTCTCGCCTCACCTGCACGACCACGGTATAGTTGTCTTGCGTGAACTTGGGTGCATTGTCGTTGACGTCGCCCACCTGGATCACGACCTGAGCCATGGCAGTGTTGCTGGGTGTGCCCAAGTCCCTGGCACCCAGCGTCAACTGGTACTTTGCGACCTGAGGAGGTGACAAAAAAGAAGAGGAGGAGGAGGAGGAGGAGGAGGAATAAGATGAAGAAATGGAAAGAAGAAAGAAGAAAAGGAAAGAAGAAAACGAAAATAAAGAAGGGAAACCGAATAAGGGGAGAAGAATTAGAAAGGAAATAAAAGACAAAGAAGAAGAGGAAGAAAGAAGAAGAATGATGAAGCAAGAAGAAAAAAATAATAATAATGCTATGCCGGACGTGTTACTTGGGTTCCGTGTCGCCGTCAGGAGACTCCGTGGGAGGGAGATATGTAAACACTTTGCACAGTTTCTGTAGTTTAATGTTCTTCCTTAGTAGTACACTTCACTCTGACTCTTCACTTACCACTAGCTTACTATCACTGGGACTGGGCCTCTCTCGCCCTCTTCTCCTATATATATCTAGAACAGTACAGTCTAGAATATTACAGTATACTTTAGATCATACAAGAACATGTAGCAAAAATATATGCGAGTTGGCAACACTTCCCGCCTGGCGCCTGGCCGCGCCCCGTGGGGCGCGGACGGCTCGCCTTGCTCCCCGCCCCTTTGCTCGTTTCTCCGGGAGCCTTCTAGAGGCCTATGGTCGCCGGGGGAAGCTTCCAGCACAACACTATCCCCCCCTCTTAATTGTGATCGTCCCGATCACACGCTTAACTATGTACAAACATAAGAGAATTAATCAAAAACATAATAATCGTCGTATCGCTGTGGACGCCTGCGTTGTCTCTGTCTTCTGTTCGTTGCCTCCTGCGCGTCTGTCTCCTGGTGCGCCTCGTCGTCGTCCGCTTCTTGGGGTGTCCCTGGAACATCTGCCGAAGCCGGGAGGTTATCTCCCTCTGCTGAAAGGGCCAGGAGGCCTACGTCGTCGTCGACCTCCTCTCGGTCCTGGACGTCCCTTGCGTTTTCGTCGGCTGCTGGATGTCTGTAGTTGTTCCAGGTGTAGTTTCCCGGACCGTGGTACCTCCATAGGCGGTTGACGTGGACAACTTTCGGCTTGGTCTTTTCCGTTCTCCGGATTCGGTAAGTCACGTCGGAGAGGCGTTCTAGCACAGTGTAAGGGCCTTCCCAGGGGCTCTGTAACTTCGGAGACTGTCCTTTCTTCCTCTGCGGGTTGTAAAGCCAGACTCGGTCTCCTTCCTTGAAGTCAACGTGGCTTGCCCTCATATTGTAACCGCGCTTGATGGCCTCCCCGGAGAACTTCAAGGCACCTCGGACTTGATTGTGCACCTCTTCCAGCCGTTCCTCTAGTTGACGGGCAAAACTGGAGGCGTCCCTTGGAAGGCTTTCCCCAGGAGGCCTTCCTGTCAGTAGTTCCACCGGCAATCGCAGCTCACGTCCAAACATCAGCTTTGCCGGTGAATACCCCGTAGTCTCGTGGGCGGCAGACCTGTAGGCCATGAGAAGCGCAGGCAGCTTCTGATCCCATGAAGACTGATCATTGTTGCACTGCTTGGCCAACTCCTGGCCCAACGTCCAATTAAACCTCTCCACCATTCCATCTGACTGTGGGTGCAGAGGGGTGGTCCGGGTCTTCTTGATACCCAGAAGCTTGCAGCACTCAGCAAGGACTGTTGACTCAAAATTCCTTCCCTGGTCGGAATGGAGCTCGTTAGGCACACCGAAGCGACAGAAGAACTCCTCCACCAAAACCTTGGCGATGGTAGTGGCTTCCTGGTCAGGGATGGCGTAGGCTTCCGGCCACTTGGTGAAGTAATCCATTGTGACGCAGATGTACCTATTTCCGTTCGTCGTCAGAGGCAAGGGTCCTGCTATATCCACTGCCACCCGTTCCATGGGGGCTCCAACCTGGTATAGTTGCAGTGGGGCACGGTGACGCTTCTTGGGCCCTTCTTTGCACAGCACACCTCACGCGTGACACCATTCTTCCACGTCCATCCTCATGCAAACCCAGTAGAAACTTGGTCGCAGGAGACTCATTGTCTGCTTTAACCCTCGTTGTCCGCTGGTGCTGCTGTCATGAATTTCTTTCAAGACTCCTTCCGGGACTTCACAGGTAACACCGTGGACCAGTAGTGGTCAAGACCATCATGAGAGACCCAGCGTCGCTGCAACACCCCGTCGTCTATCCGAAGAGTGTCCCACTGAGTCCAGTAATTCTTGGTGGTAGGGCTTTCTCTCGAGATTACTTCCCACCCAGGTCGCGTTGACGACTGACTCAGCCACTCCATAATTGGTCTCAGATCTCGGTCCTCCCGCTGCAGTTTTCCCAAGTCTTCCCATGGCACCTCCGCTGTCTGTTCCACTGTAGTGCGGCGGCACATATTCTGGACGCTTTCCTCTGGAGGCAATGTTGACACTCAGGTAGGCAGGGGCGCCGGCTCAAGCTGTCCGCGTTACCGTGTGTTAGTCCAGATCGGTGCACAATAGTATAGTGATGCTGCTCTAGTTTACCTATCCAGCGAGCAAGCTGGCCCTCAGGGTTTTTCAGTGACTTCAGCCACCGCAATGCAGCGTGATCCGTGCGGATGGTGAAAGTTGCACCGTACAGGTAAGCATGGAAAAAGTCAAGGCTCTTGACTACTGCCAGGAGTTCTTTCCGGGTCACGCAATAGTTTTTCTCGGCTGGAGTGAGCTTCTTGCTGAAGTAGGCCACAACCCGTTCCATGTCGGCACATGCCTGGGACAGCACTCCACCAATCCCCTCATCACTGGCATCACAATCCAGTATAAAAGGCTTAGAGGGGTCTGGGTAGGTGAGTACGGGCAAGCTGATGAGGGCCTCCTTGAGCTTCTCAAAGGCAACCTGAGTTTCCGCTGTCCACTCAAACTTGCGCCCTTTCTTCGTCAGGAGGTGCAGTGGTGCAGCAATCGTAGCGAAGCCTTTCACAAACCTGCGGTAGTATGAGCACAACCCGAGGAAGCTCCGCAGCTCCTTCACGTTGGTGGGTGTCGGCCAGTCTCTTACCGCAGCCACCTTCTCAGGATCAGTGCGTACTCCAGCCTCGCTCACGATGTGTCCCAAGTATTGGACCTCCTTTTGGAACAGACAGCATTTCTTCGGGCTGAGCTTAAGGTGTGCAGCTCTAAACCGGGCGAAAACCTCTGATAGCCTTTTCATCTCCTGCTCGAAGGTCTGGCCAAAGACAATCACGTCGTCGAGGTAGATGAGTGCCGTCTTCCAGTGAAGTCCCTCCAGCACCCTCTCCATCAGCCGCTCGAACGTGGCCGGCGCGTTGCACAGGCCAAAGGGCATGACCTTAAACTACCACAGGCCTTGACCGTAGGAGAAGGCTGTTTTCTCTTTGTCCTGCTCCGCCATTTTGACTTGGTGATACCCAGACTTCATATCCAGTGTTGAAAACCACTTGGAGCCCACCAAGGCGTCGAGCGTGTCGTCGATCCGTGGGAGTGGGTATGAATCCTTGATGGTGAGATCGTTGAGGGCTCGGTAGTCCACGCAGCACCTGAGGGAACCGTCCTTTTCCTGACGAGCACTACAGCAGACGCCCACGGGCTGCTGGACCGCTCGATTAACCCTTGTTGCCGGAGATCATCCATTACCTCATCCATCTCCTTGCGACGGGCTGGTGCCATCCTTCGAGGAGCTTGCTTCACTGGGCGGTGGCTACCTGTGTCGATGTGGTGCTCTACCAGGTCCGTACACCCCAAGTCCAGGTCTCCTGTGGAAAACACATCTGCATTTCTCACGAGAAGCTCCTGAGCTGTTCCACTTGGGGTTCCTCTAGACACTTGGAGCTCCTGTCAAACAGATCGCGCAGGTAGTCAGGCAGCTCCTCCTGGGGCTTCGTCAGGGTTCTCCTGCAGACACAGGTTCTTGGTTTCTGGTCGATCTCTTGGCACAATCCCACCATGGTCCCTTGTTTTATTTTCTTTGGGCTGAAGGAGACATTGGCCACGACGACAGGCACTTCCGCTGCAGCAGGGTCTACCAAAGTACTGCCTACAATCACCCCGTTTTCTACCGGGCATCGACTTTCACTCTCTGCCACACACAGGCTAGCCGGGGGGGCACCCGTAATTTGACAGGATAACAGCATCTCCGACCTCGGAGGAATAATGGTGGTGCGTTTGACCGTCACTGGCAGGTCTTCCTTGTTCACTGTTGTCAGTGGCACCCTCCTTCCTCCTACAGTCAGCTGCTTAGCGCGGAAGTCCAGCTCGCACCGGTGGGAGACCAGATAATCCATACCTAGGATGCAGGGGTCATCCATGTCGGCCACGTACACAGAGAGGAACTCTTCCTTTCCTCCGAGCTCAAACTTCACGTCCACTGGGCCTCTGAGCTCTGCGTAGTGTCCTGTGACTCCGCACAGTCGATGCGGCGTCTTAGGAAGCCGACGATGACTCACCACGTCAGGCCACAACACTCCGTCAACCTTGCCCTCCACTTGGCAGCTTGTCATGGTGGTTCTTCTGCACACTGATATCTTCGGGGCATGTACAGGACAGACTGGTCGTTGCCCCCCTGAACCAGTCCTTCTTAGTTTCCTGAGTGGTGGTCCCTCGTTAGCACATTTTTCCGACACTCATTCTTCCAGTGCCCCTTTTCTCCACAGGTCCAGCACTTGGGTCCTTCCCTGGGCTTCTTCTTAGCGGCACCTTCATATTCCTTCTTCCTCCTATAGCATTCGTTCTCCTTGTGCCCAACCTTCTCGCAGTACCAGCACGTTCCTTGGAACCTGTCTGTGTTGCTGACAGCGCCCTTTCGTGCCCTAAAGCCAGAAGTCGAGTCGTCCCTGAAGCTTGATAAGCTAGACCTAACAAAGGACTCAAACTCCATGGCACGTGCCAGAGCTTCCTGCATTGATGTTGGCTTAGCTTGGTTCACTTGTATCTTCAGCTGAGGGCTGTCCAGGGCATCGATGAATTGATCACGCAGCAAAACCGTCAGCAGGTCAGGGGTGGCACCTGGGTATGCCTTGTGCGCCATGCTCTCAAGGTCCTGAGCGAGTTCCTGGAGAGACTCGCCGCGCCTCCTGTTGCGGGTTCTGAACCTAACCCTGAAGAGCTCGTTCTGGTGCTTGGTCCCATATCGTTGCTCCAGCGCCTGTGCCAGCCCGCTGTAGCTGCCCTTTGTCGCATTGTCGAGCTGAGCAAGGACCTCCAGCGCCGCCCCTTTCAGGCTAGTGGCCAGCTGTACCGCGCACTCTTGGTCATCCCATCCGTTCCGAGCTGCCAACAGCTCAAACTGAGCGCGGTAAGCCTCCCAGGAGACCTTGCCATCAAACTCCTGAGGCTTCTTTCTAACAGGCGAACCCAGCAGACCCATGGGGCTGGCGGAACTTCTTGCGGGGATAAACTCAGGCGAAACAGGGCTCAAACTACCCCGGACTTGCGTAGGAGAAGCATCTTGGGTACAACTAGCCCCTGCAGGCACTGGCTGTCCGTTTCCAGCCAAGCAGTCTTCAAGGGCCTTCACTCTGTCACTTACTTCTAGTATTTCTTTGTGTGTCGTCTCCCGTACCACCTCCATCTCTTGTTGAAGATTTGTGTGTTCTTTCTCCACTTCTATCAGGCGTTGTCCCAAGTTCGTGGTCACATCAGTCATTTCTCTTCGCACTGATTCACTTCCATCTTGTACTGCTTTTAGCTGTAGCTGTAATCCCGTGAAGCGATCTTCTAGCTGTTCTTTGAGTTCTTGGAGTGTTCCTTCTTGTTGTTGCTGTGCTCTTTCTTGTTGTTCTTTGAGTTCTTGGAGTGATCCTTCTTGTTGTTGCTGTGCTCTTTCTTGTTGTTCTTTGAGTTCTTGGTGTGCTTTTTCTTGTTGTTCCTTGAGTTCTTGGAGTGTTCCTTCTTGTTGTTGCTGTGCTCTTTCTTGTTGTTCTTTGAGTTCTTGGTGTGCTTTTTCTTGTTGTTGCTGTGCTTTTTCTTGTTGTTCTTTGAGTTCTTGGAGTGCTCTTTCTTGTTTCTCCCCCTGAAGTCTCAAGGCTTCCAAAAGTTCAGTCAACATGTCGTCCCTCTGGGCAGCTTGGGAACGAGTCTCCATGGCGAAAAACAAATGCCTACACTCCTGACACCAGTGCTATGCCGGACGTGTTACTTGGGTTCCGTGTCGCCGTCAGGAGACTCCGTGGGAGGGAGATATGTAAACACTTTGCACAGTTTCTGTAGTTTAATGTTCTTCCTTAGTAGTACACTTCACTCTGACTCTTCACTTACCACTAGCTTACTATCACTGGGACTGGGCCTCTCTCGCCCTCTTCTCCTATATATATCTAGAACAGTACAGTCTAGAATATTACAGTATACTTTAGATCATACAAGAACATGTAGCAAAAATATATGCGAGTTGGCAACACTTCCTGCCTGGCGCCTGGCCGCGCCCCGTGGGGCGCGGACGGCTCGCCTTGCTCCCCGCCCCTTTGCTCGTTTCTCCGGGAGCCTTCTAGAGGCCTATGGTCGCCGGGGGAAGCTTCCAGCACAACAATAATGACAAGAAGGGAAAGAAGAAGAAAAAGAAAAAAGTTCAAAATCAATTAAATCAGCTTTGTATGATAATTTAGGAACTGTCTTGACATGCCTGATTTAAATTTCCAACAACACAAAGGATTTGATATCACAATTATTTTCTTACTGGGAATATATGTAACCCAAGGCCAGTAAAAATGAAAGGCAAAAAGGAGCTGCCATTAAGCTGCTAAGGGCATAACATCAACAGTCTTGGAAGGTCACAAAAGAAGATGGAAGAGGTATTTGGCTTAGGAAGGTATGAGGAGGGAGGTTAAAGGCCACTATCAACTATATTTGGGTCGCAGGGCAATGAGAACAGAAAGAAAAAAGGAGCTATAAGGGTATAACATCAAGCCTTGGAGAGTAACAAAAAAGAAGAGACAGAAGAGGTATTTAGCCTAAGAAGGCATGAGGAGGGAGGTTAACCCGGTAGCAGCGACGGGCCAAATTTGTGCCATGATATAAACCCCCCAAAATAGATGATACATAAACTGATCACAAATGCTTTGATATATATTATGAAATGGTTTGTGTGAGTGATGATTTTTTCTCATTTTTCT
This sequence comes from Eriocheir sinensis, assembly GCF_024679095.1. Lineage (NCBI taxonomy): Eukaryota > Metazoa > Arthropoda > Malacostraca > Decapoda > Varunidae > Eriocheir > Eriocheir sinensis. The sequence continues at coordinate 1,391,897 of NW_026112164.1, forward strand.
CACTTAGAGGGACCATTAAGAAACGTGATCCCCACTGCTACCGGGTTAAAGGTCACTATCAACTGTAATTGGGTCACAGAGCAATGAAAACAGGAAGGACAAAAGGAGCTGTGAGTTGCTAAGGGCATAACATCAAGTCTTGGAGTAACAAAAAAGAAGATGGAAGAGACATTTAGCCAGGAGAGATAGGAGTAGAAAGGTGCAAAGCCACTATCAACTGAATTTGGATCACAGGCCAATGGCAACAGAAAGGAGCTTAGAGTTTTGAAAGGGTATAAAATCAACTGTCTTGGAAGGTAACAAAAAAAGAAGATGGAAGAGGTATTTAGCCAGGAGAGACATGAGTACAGCGCTGCAAAGCCACTATCAACTACATTCAGGTCGCAGGGCAATGAGAACAAAGATAAAAGGAGCTCAGAATTGCAAAAGGGCATAACATCAAGTGTTGGAGGGTAACAAAAAAGAAGATGGAAGAGACGTTTATCCAGGAGAGATACGAGTAGAGTGCTGCAAAGCCACTATCATCTGTACTTGGGTTGCAGGGCATGTTAAATTATACGGCCAACAGGACAGAAACTAGCAGACAACAATATTATTTGGATGAGGAAAGTTATTACATCATGAGAATGCTATACCTAAAAATATGATCCATAGTTTCTTACCTTTTCCCTATCCAGTTTCTTGATGACAGTGATGATGCCGGTGTCGTCATCAATAGTGAAGCAGTGGTCTTCGTTTCCCGCCCTGATGCTGTAGCGGACGAGGCTGTTCACGCCATGGTCCACGTCGCTGGCTGAGACCTGCGGTGAAGGGAAAAAGTTGTCATTCGTAAAGTCACATTAGTGTAGTTGTGGGTCGCTTTTAGTTTGCTAACACCTTGACTGCGGATTTCCTACCAGAAGACATCACCAAGCTACAGGGATGGAACAAAAAGTGGCTGCTACAATTCAGTGAAGAAAAATGTTAAGTCCTGCATCTTGGGAGGGGATATCCAGCACACCAATACCACATGGGAAACACTCCACTATCCACCACGGAGGCAGAGAAAGACCTGGGAGTATATGTGTAGTGCAGCGACTAGGTCTAATAAGGGAGCCTCCCATAACCCACTTGGCGAGTGGGGGCATCTCTTTGGCCGACTCGGTAGGGAATGGTCGCGGGTTCAATCCCAGGCAGCCGGCGAATACCTTCACCTGGTCTTGATTAATTTCTCGTGTGTTTCGATACATGCAGAGGTCGTGTTGGAGAATAGGAAAAAGGAAAATTATGCTCTCGGGGCATGACATATGTTACCAGGCTACCAGTGAAGGGATATCCAGCACACCAATACCACATGGGAAATACTCCACTATCCACCACAGAGGCAGAGAAAGACCTGGGAGTATGTGTTACCAGGCTACCAGTGAAGGCCAAATTCGTACCAATCGCAGCAGATGGGTTAATGAGAGTGCAGAGGAAAATAGAACCTGCAGTAGTTTTAACATTAGCAATAACCTTATGAAAAGTTGTGGATATGAATGTACTTGAGAAAATGAAGAGAAAAAGGAAAAGGAGGAAGAGGAAGAGGAAGGAGGAGGAGGGGGAAAAGAAAGAAGAATATGAAAGGAGAAGCAAAAGAAGTAAAAGAAGAAAAAGAGGAAATAGAAAAAGAAAAAGAAAAAGAAGAAGAGGAAGATGAAGAAAATGAAGAAGAAAAGAAAAAGGAAAAAGAGGAAAGAAGGAAAAAGAAGAAGGAAGGAAAAAATAAACTATTCCGGAACTCCTAAGAGGCAGTGGTGAGTTGACAGTGTGACAGCGCTGCGTTCAGGAGGACGCGAGTTCAATCCCCGCCCGGTGCCACCAAGCTGAGATTTTTCAGCCGCCGCCGAGTGGCTTAAAACTACCCACATGCTGTCCAAAAGACCACCTATCAACCCGGACTTTAGATTCTAGGAGGGCAGCATGAGCCAATGCAAGATGGCGCCACTATAAACACTGGCCTGTGCCACAACGGGCTGGGCCATACCATCAGGCCCCTCCAAAAACAAGCCTACTGGCGCCACAGGCGAAGATGTAAAAAAAGAAAAAGAAAAAAAAAGTGTTGGTGACTAATGCGGTAATGCCACCATCAAGTGAAGCGCTGCACCAGGTGTGTCATGTTCCTCAGTATCATCCGGCACACACAGAAAGGATGCTTTTGATTCCCACCTTCACTACTCTCCATAAGCTTAGTGACACCAGCAGCAAGTAAAGACATCTGGGTTCAATTTTCTACTTAAACAGGATATTCATTCTTTTATCCTGCTCACTGGTACACTTTGCAACAGCCTTTCTTTCACTGTATTACCTCCTTCCTGAGACCTATTCAGTAGTTAAGGATTTAGTGGTTAGGGTAACTGAGGAGGTTGTTGGGTACAGGGTGAGTGGAAAAGGGAACTAAAACATTGCACCAGGTATGTCAAGTTTCCCACTATCAGACGGTGCACACAGAGAGAACGATTTTGATTCCCATCTTTACTTCTCTCCATAAGCTTAGTGACACCAGCAGCAAGTAAAGACATCTGGGTTCACTTATCTCCTCAAGCAGCATATGCATTCTTTTATCCTGTTCACTGGTACACTCTGCAACAGCCTTTCTTTCACTGTATTACCTCCTTCCAGACCTGTTTAGCAGTTAAGGATTTAGTGACTAGGGTAACTGAGGAGGCTGTTGGGTACAGGGTGAGTGGTGGAGGGAATGCATGGAGGTCAGATGAGACGAAGGAGGCACTTGCTTACCTGCACCACGCTGGCGCCTTGCAGAGCGTCTTCCCTGACTGTGGCGGTGTAGGTGGGCAGCGTGAACACCGGGCAGTTGTCATTCACATCAATGATTGTTAGGTTGACCAAGGCCGTGGCGGACAGAGGCGGCACACCCCCGTCTGTGGCCACTACTGTCACCACCACCTGCTGTATGCGCTCAAAGTCCACCTCGGCGCCAATGCTTATCACACCTGTGGCAGTGGTGGGTCATGAGGGACTTGCAGGGAATGAGAACATCACACACACACACACACACACACACACACACACACACACACACACACACCAGCCAAGGAGACTAATTCGATTTTCAGCGGTGAAATCAAACTATCGTCTGACACCAGTATGAAGTCAGTCTGGGTGGGGCCCGAACCTCCTCACAGCGCTGCCTCCCTCATGTGTTATCTACATACTATTTGAAATCGTGTATCAAGTATTCAGTATACAGTAAATAAGATTTGATGCTATGGCCAGGGAACTCCCTGAACACCCTGCCCAAACTGACTTCATGGCTGAGTTGAACTATAACAACCTACTGATATATATATACCTATATGTATATATATATATATATATATATATATATATATATATATATATATATATATATATATATATCTATATATATATATATATATATATATATATATATATATATATATATATATATATATATATATATATATATATATATCTATATATATCTATCTATATATATATATATATATATATATATATATCTATATATATATAGAGAGATATATATATATATATATATATATATATATATATATATATATATATCACTCTGTTCCCTCCTACTCTCTCTATCCTAAATTTCAATCCAAAGCTGGATGTTGCGCCTACGTGCGCAACGACATCACTTGCTCTCGTGCCCACGACCTTGACTCTTCTGAATTTTCCACCATCTGGTTAAGACTTCACTGTCATTCTATTACTAAATACATCTGTGCTGTTTATCTCTCACCTAACTCTACCAACTATGTAAAATTCTTTGACTTCGCTGAAATCTCCATCCTAGGAGATTTCAATGTTCACCACCAGCTTTGGCTTTCATCCTCTTTCACTGACCATCCTGGTGAACAAGCCTACAACTTTGCTATCCTCAACGACCTAGAGCAGTTGGTCCAGCACCCTACCCGTATTCCCGACCGTCTTGGAGATCGGCCCAACATTCTAGACCTCTTCCTTACCTCAAACCCTTCTGCTTATTCTGTCAAACTGTTCTCTCCGTTGGGCTCCTCCGATCACAATCTTATTTCTGCATCCTGTCCTATCGCTCCTGTACACCCTCTGGACCCACCGAAGAGGCGATGCTTCTGGCATTTTGCTTCAGCTCGGTGGGACAACCTGAGGATGTACTTTTCCGATTTCCCGTGGAATGATTATTGCTTCCAGGATAGAGACCCTCTGTGTGTGCTCAGCGCATCACAGAGGTGATTGTCTCTGGAATGGAGGCATACATTCCTCGTTCTTTCTCTACTCCTCACGCAAAAGCCTTGGTTTAATCACGCTTGTTCTCGTGCTGTCAATGATAGAGAGGTAGCTCACAAAGGTACCAGAGCCTTCAAACTAATGCTAATTATGAACTTTACATTTCTGCCCGAAATCGTGCCAAATCTATTCTCCGACTAACCAAAATTCTTTCATTAATAGAAAATGTCAAAACCTTGCTTTCTCTAACTCTTCCCGTGACTTCTGGCATCTAGCCAAAACATCTCCTCCAACTTCACTTCTTCATCTTTCCTCCACTCTCAGTCCTGACGGCAACACTGCCGTCTCATCTATCTCTAAGGCTGAACTCTTCTCTCAAACTTTTTCTAAAAACTCCACTCTGGACGATTCTGGGCATATTCCTCCTACTCATCCCCCTCTGACTCCTTTATGCCTGTTATAAAGATTCTTCAAAATGATGTTTTCTATGCCCTCTGGCCTCAATCCTCAGAAGGCTTAAGGACCTGATGGAGTGCCTCCTATTGTCCTTAAAAACTGTGCCTCCGTGCTGTCACCCTGCCTGGTCAAACTCTTTCGCCTCTGCCTGTCAACATCTACCTTTCCTTCTTGCTGGAAGTATGCCTTCATACAGCCTGTGCCTAAGAAGGGTGACCGCTCCAATCCCTCAAACTACCGTCCTATTGCTTTACTTTCTTGTCTATCTAAAGCTTTTGAATCAATCCTTAACCGGAAGATTCAAAAGCACCTTTCCACTTCTGACCTTCTATCTGATCGCCAGTATGGGTTCCGCAAGGGGCGTTCTACTGGTGATCTCCTAGCCTTCTTAACTGACTCTTGGTCATCCTCTCTTACCCGTTTCGGTGAAACTTTTGCTATTGCGCTGGACATATCAAAAGCTTTTGATAGGGTCTGGCACAAATCTTTGCTTTCAAAACTACCCTCCTACGGTTTCTATCCTTCTCTCTGTACCTTTATCTCCAGTTTCCTTTCTGACCGTTCTATTTCTGCCGTGGTAGACGGTCACTGTTCTTCTCCAAAATCTATTAACAGTGGTGTCCCACAGGGTTCTGTCCTATCTCCCACTCTTTTTCTGTTGTTCATTGATGATCTTCTTTCCAAAACGAACTGTCCTATCCATTCCTACGCCGATGATTCCACTCTGCATTATTCAACTTCTTTTAATAGAAGACCCACCCTTCAGGAACTTAACGACTCAAGGCTGGAGACTGCAGAACGCTTAGCCTCAGACCTTACTATTATTTCCGATTGGGGCAAGAAGAACCTGGTGTCCTTCAACGCCTCAAAATCACAGTTTCTCCACCTATCCACTCGACACAATCTTCCAAACAACTATCCCCTATTCTTTGACAACACCCAGCTATCACCTTCCTCAACACTAAACATTCTCGGTCTATCCTTAACTCAAAATCTTAACTGGAAACTTCATATCTCATCTCTTACTAAATCAGCTTCCTCGAGGCTGGGCGTTTTGTACCGTCTCCGCCAGTTCTTCTCCCCTGCACAGTTGCTGTCCATATACAGGGGCCTTGTCCGCCCTCGTATGGAGTATGCATCTCATGTGTGGGGGGGCTCCACTCACACAGCTCTTCTGGACAGAGTGGAGGCTAAGGCTCTTCGTCTCATCAGCTCTCCTCCTCATACTGATAGTCTTCTACCTCTTAAATTCCGCCGCAATGTTGCCTCTCTTTCTATCTTCTATCGATATTTCCACGCTGATTGCTCTTCTGAACTTGCTAACTGCATGCCTCCCCCTCCCGCGGTCCTGCTGCACTCGACTTTCTACTCATGCTCATCCCTATACTGTCCAAACCCCTTATGCAAGAGTTAACCAGCATCTTCACTCTTTCATCCCTCACGCTGGTAAACTCTGGAACAATCTTCCTTCATCTGTATTTCCTCCTGCCTACGACTTAAACTCTTTCAAGAGGAGGGTATCAGGACACCTCCCCTCCCAAAACTGACCTATCTTTCGGCCACCTCTTTGGATTCTTTTAGGAGCAGTGAGTAGCGGGCTTTTTTTCATTAATGTTTGCTTTTGTGTGCCCTTGAACTGTTTCCTTTGCTGTAAAAAAAATAAAAAAAAATATATATATATATATATATATATATATATATATATATATATATATATATATATATATATATATCTATATATATATATATATATATATATGTATATATATATATATATATATATATATATATATATATATATATATCTATATATATATATATTGCAGAATGATTTGGACTCTGGGAAAAAAAAAAAAAGGGTGTTGATCACAAGTGTACCAGTCTTTGGGTGGATGTGCAGGTACTCCTCCAGCGTGGTGTGCTGAAGGGAGTAAGAGATTTCTGCATTGATGCCGATGTCCCTTGAGGTGGCCATGACCCGCAGGACTTCTGTCCCCACGGCCGTGTTCTCTGCCACGGAAGTTTCGTGGAGTTTCCTCACAAACTCAGGAGCATTATCATTCACATCTGTGGGGGACGGAGCTCACAGCCTTGCTTTGAAGCATTCTCGTACAAAAAGAGATCATAATGCAGATATACGGGACAGAGGCTCAAAAATATATGGAGGATGGACTCATTATCTAAAATACAAATAAACTTGGCTTTCCAAATGATATCAGTGAGACTAAGTTTGAAGAATTGATTATTCCTTGAGGTTTTTAAACATAAACATCAAAGCAACTATTTTTTTTCATGCAAGTAAACTCTGATTGCTGTTGATTACTGTTGGCAGGACACTTTATTTTGTGAGGACTCAATGGCCAATCTAACGAGGGCATGTTGGAATGGTTCCTTTAAACATATTTTCTCAATCGTGACTTATGGATAGAGACTACCATTAGGAAAATCTGTCTGTCTGGTCAGGGCAGTTAAGGTAGTGCTCTGCTACTGGTAACTTGTAACACAGTACAACCAGCCGCAGGGTCGGGTAGTCAGCGGCTAAACCGGCAACCCCACTGGTTTTGTTTTGGACCAGTGAGGAGGGTGTGCTGGACCCCCAGGTGGATTAAAATCAAGACCATTCTAAGGGCAGATGAACTCATGTTTATTAGAGTCAATGGCCATCCAGTTCCAGCTACGGGTGAAATAGCGGGTGGTAAACTTCATAGCCCCCTGCTCCTGCTGCCTTGTAGGGTTTGGCTGTTTCGTTCAGGCAAAGGCTAGGGCCACCATTTAAAATAAGTGGTTGGGTGTGCAAGGGCATGCACCCAGAAAATCTCGCGCCAAAAACTGAAAATGGCTCGATTTATGAGCCATAAACCGTCCAACCACTCATGAAGAGTGAAAACGGACTTTAAACGAAATGATGATGATGATGATGATTAGGAAAACCTGTTTGAGTAAATTGGGTAATATAAAACATGGATTTCAGCATAAATCTGATCCTCTGTTGGAATCCACTCTTGTCTTAAACTAGTAAGGCTTAGGACATGAGAACCAATGTAGACGCATGCTCCATTAGCTCGGTAGCAGCGACGGGCCAAGCTTATGGTTTACCGCGTACCAGCGACGGGCCAAATTTTTGCCTTGATATAAACCCCCAAAAATAGAGGATGCATAAACTGATCACAAATGGGTTGATATATATAATATAATGATTTGCATGAGTGATGATTTTTTCTCTTTATTTTGCTTAGAGGGGCCTATAAGAAACATGATCCCCGCAGCTACAGGGTTAGAGACAAAAAAAATATCCTAAACTTCTTAGTATTTTCTGATAGATTTGTTCTGTTTTTGGTACTAGTTTGTGCATGACAGATTTTTGTAATAAGTGTGTCTCTAATGGCCCGTGCACCTCCACTGGTACCTACTTATGCCCCACAAGACACTTTGGGAGGGCAGTGCAGGGCAGCGGCACGTCACAAACCAGAGACTGTGACGATGAGCTGCGTGGTGGATGACAGCGGTGGGCTTCCCTGGTCCACGGCGCGCACTGTCAGGCTGTAGGAGTCCCTTGTCTCACGGTCCAGGGGCCGGGCCAGGCTGACCACACCCTCCATCTCGTCAATGGTGAAGTGGCCCTCCGCTGAGTCCACAAAGTTGTACAGCAGCCGTCGATTGGTGCCTGGGGGTACAGAGGAGACGTTCTTCTTATTATTATTACCTCCACCAACGAAGTTGGGAGGAGGTTATACTTTCGGTCCGGTCGGTATGTTTATTTGTTTGTTTGTTTGTGAGCAGTCTCCTGTGCACAATTTTGTGGATATCTCAACCAATTTTTCAGGGAAGTTTCCTGTCCATCCAGAATAGAAACCATTAAATTTTTTGTCAAAGGTCAAGGTCAAGGTCACAGTCTCCTGTGCACAATTTTGTGGATATTTCAACCAATTTTTCAGGGAAGTTTCGTGTCCATCCAGAATAGAAACCATTAAATTTTTTGTCAAAGGTCAAGGTCAAGGTCACAGTCTCCTGTGCACAATTTTGTGGATATTTCAACCAATTTTTCAGGGAAGCTTCGTGTCCATCCAGAATAGAACCCATTAATTTTTTTATGTCAAAGGTCAAGGTCAAGGTCGCACAAAATGTCAGATTTACATATTTTTGGCCATAACTTCAGTTCTCCTCATCATAGACTTCAGACTTGGTTCATATTTTAGCGCATGGAAAGACGCACCTTGAACGGCCTTGATCTTGACCTTTGACCTTGACCTCCAAAAGTTTGCTCAAGGTCAGTAAAAAAAAAAAAATCAAATTTCGAAACAAATGCTTCCATATGATGCACCTTGCATGGCCTTGACCTTGACCTTTGACCTCAAATAGTTTGCCTGGGTCAGAGTAAAAAAAAAAAAAAAATCATCAAATTTCGAAACAAATGCTTCCATATGATGCATAAGGTCACAGTTGATGCCCATACCAATTTTCAAGATGATCTTTGGCGGAGGTGTGCACTCTCCGAGTGCTATGAGTCTAATTATTATGATCATTATTATTCTCATTATCATTATCACACATTACTGATCATGAGCCTCACAGAACAGCATAAAAGCCCTAATACCCATGTTTTTTGTGAGGGGCATGAACAGCAAGGGAAAAGAGAGTGAGATTTGTGCCCCTGAGCTGCCTCCCTTGATGTAAAAAAAAAAAAAAAAAAAGAATCACCCAGACCTGATCCCCTGCCACAACAAAGCCTTTACCGAGGTCAGGGTCCGTGGCAGACATCTTGAGGACGACGGTGTTGATGGGCGCGTCCTCCGGCAGGGTGGCGGCGTGGGTGGCCAGGGAGAAGGACGGGGGGCTGTCGTTGGTGTCCGTCACCAGGACCTCCACCACCACCTCACACTGCCAGGCCTTGTGCTCCCAGTCCTCCACCACAACCTGGACAGTCACACCCGGAGTTTTGGACTCATCATAGGCACCATTACCCTAACCTGGCTACAACTAGTATTAATATTGTTATTACTATTATTATTGAGCCATGAAAGGCCAGTGTGTGTTTGTGTGTGTATTTACCTATTTGTAGTGTACAGGGCCTGAACTCAAGCTCAGATAGTCCTGTCTCCCAATCTATATTTGTCCAACTTTTCCTTCATTTTTTGGACACTGCCCGCTTCAACAATGTCTTTGTTTAGTCCATTTCATATATATATTCACACTTCAGTATGGAAAACTGTACTTCTTTATGTCTTTCAAACAAGTCTCCTTTCTCAATTTCTTGCTATGTGTGTGTGTGTGTGTGTGTGTGTGTGTGTGTGTGTGTGTGTGTGTGTGTGTGTGTATTTACCTATTTGTAGTCTACCAGGCCCGAGCTAAGCTCTAACAGTCCCGTCTCCATATCTACATTTATCCAACCTTCCCTTCAATTGTTGGACACTGTTCACCTCCACCACTTCTCCCCGCAAACTGTTCCAGGTGTTAACACTTCTATGTGGAAAACTATACTTGTTTTAAGTCACTCAAACAGGTTCCTTTATTAAGTTTCTCCCTATGTCCTCTCAGCCCATGCATTCTCGCAGTTAAGAAGATATCATCTCTATCCACCTCATCAAACTTATTTACCAACCTATAGCCTACAGCATGATCAGATCTCTCTCCCTTCTTTGTTCCAGTGTCGTCAAGTCCATCTCCTTCAATCTGTCTTCATACATCATATTTGAGAGTTCTGAGACCATTTAAGTTGCAATTCTCTGTATCCTTTCCAGCTTTCTGATAGCCTTTCTTTATGTGTGTGTGTGTGTGTGTGTGTGTGTGTGTGTGTGTGTGTGTGTGAATACTTACAGTGAGGTGGTAGTGGTCCTGTGCCTCTCTGTCCAGCTGGGTGGCTGTGGCCACGTGGCCATTCAGCTGGTCAATACTGAAGTGGTGGGCGCTGTCCCCGGTGAGAATGTAGCGGCTCCGGGCAGCAGTGCCTTCATCGGCATCCCAGGACACAACAGAGGCCACGTGGGTGCCTGGGGTGGCGTCCTCGGAGATCTCCCGGCGGTAGATTGGCTCCTTGCACACCGGACCGTTGTCTGTCGTGAAGCACACCGGTGTGAGTCACAGAAGTGCTAGACACTCTGCTTACTTAATTCATGACCTATTACCATACATTATCCATTATCATCTCAGGCAAGACTATACTGTCACCAACCGTTGATGTCGATGACTGTCACAGTAACAGTCGTGTTGGCCGTAAACTTCCCGTCGGTGACGGTGACGGTGAGGGTGTACTCGGCCTGCCTCTCCCGGTCCAGCTCACCGGCCACGTACACCTGGAATAGGGACCACAGCACCGTGACTCTCTCGTTAAGGAACAGTTTCGTTGTTAGCAGGTCACCATTGTTGTTGTCTCTCACCATCCCTCCCACCCACCTCCCCTGAGGCGTGCACCAAGAATTGGCCGTCAGGGTCGCCGCCGGTGATGAAGAAGTCAAGTTCGGCCACGGACTCGTCGGCGGCCATCACGCTGAGCTCCACCACCGCCGTACCCGTGGCGGTGTCCTCAGGCACTGGCGTCAAACAAAATTAATTTGTCAATGTAGATATATAAAACCTTCACAGCCAATGACATATTACAGAGAAAATCAATTTCCTGTCAATCATTTATCTATAAAACCCTTGTAGTGCCTCACCAGCAGTGACGTAAGTGTCTTTGGTGAACACTGGAGGGTTGTCGTTGTAGTCCTTGACCAGTACAGTGACTCTTGTGCTGGTGGACAGAGGCTTGGGGCCCCCGTCAGTGGCAGTGACGGTGAAGGAGTACTGGGCCATGGTCTCGCGGTCCAGCGGGGCCGCCAGGGTCAGCGTCCCGGTGTGTGGATCAATGCGGAACGTTGACTTCACTACAGCGCTTTCATTGGGGCCGAGGCTGTACTGGATCTGAGGAGGGAAGAGCAGAGAGCAGAGCAGACATTTAATAATTTATTCTGGAGAATGTTTTCATGGACTGAAAATAACATGGTGACACAGGCAACATTTACCTGGCCATGGTTTCCTTCATCGTCATCAGTGGCCGTGAGGATGGTGATGGTGGCGCCCACCTCGCTGTTCTCGGCCACCAGGGCTGTGTAGCCGGACTCAGAGAAGCGTGGAGGGCAGTCATTCACGTCCATCACCTGTTGGTCATTCCAGAACAAGACCCAACCAATTCAAAATCCATAAATTAAAATGTCTTTCTTTGACTGTCATTTCAGCCCAAAATCCAAACCGTAATCAACCATAAGGATAAGAGATCAAAACTTCATGCACTCTGCCATCATTCACATCCATCACCTGTTGGTCATGCCAGAGCAAGAGCCAATCAGTTCAAGACCAACATATTAAAACGTCTTTCATTGACCCTCATTTCAGCCCATAATCCAAACCCTAATCAACAATACAGACAAGAGACCAAAACTTGCTGCTTCCTGCCATAAACTCACCACCACAGAGATGGTCATGTAGTCCACCGTGGGCGGCGTGGTCAGTGTACGGTTGGTGACGCTGATGTGATGTGTGCGTCGCCGCTCATGGTCCAGGGCCCTGTGCACCACCACCAGGCCAGTGGAGGTCACGGTGAAGGGCCCTGAACTCTCCCCAGACTCCCTCTCCTCACTGGCTGCCTTCATGCCCTCGTCCACCATGATCAGGTACTGCACTGACTGTGGCCCCGCCATCCACAGGGACGTGATCACATTGCCTGCCAACACAAGGCAAGACTTTGAGCATACAGAAGGTGGCTAGCTGGGGCCAGAATGTTATGAGGTGCAGATTGTGATGTGTGTGCTAGTATGTGTTATCTGAGGAAATGAGTGTATGATTTCCCAGTACTGTAATGTGTCTGTGTGTGTATTTACCTATTTGTATTTACTTATTTGTAGTATACATGGCCAGAACTCAATCTCAGTCAGTCCTGTCTCCCACTCTATATTTGTCCAGAATTTCCTTCATTTTATGGACACTGCTTGCTTCAACAACGTCTTTGCTAAGTCCATTCCATGTATCCACACTCCTGTATGGAAAACTGAACTTCTTTAGGTCTTTCAAACAAGTCCTCTTTCACAATTTCTTACAGTGTCCTCTTAGTTGCCTCCTCCCTTCAGTCTCGATTAAATCACTTCTATCCAACACTTCCATTCCACTTTGACCCGGAAATTTAATGCCTACGGAGAGCCAAAGTTGCAGTGAAACTCGAAAAATATTTTTTGCAAATTTTTGTAGTTTATTCATTCTGGAATGAATCGCATTGAATAAAAGTTGTAGAGAATCATCCGTATAATTCAACTGTGAAATCAGATTATTATTTGGACAGACCGTTTAGCTGGAATTCCGCCAAAAAAGGACGGCTGAGGGAACAGAATTGCTCTACAGACGCCATGATGTGTAGGCAGGAACTGTAGACTATTTTTTGCACGGAATGGTGGTGGGGGACATCGCAGGAACAAAAGAGGTGCCAGTTAGTCACTCAGCGTCAACAGAGACCTATAGTTACACGCGCCCTTCAAATTTTGGAAAGCATCTCACTCTCCAGCGCTGGCGTCATGCTCGTTGCCCATGTCTGACAGAACTATATGATGTCAGCGGCATCATCATCATTAAGGGGTTAATCAACATCTATTTCTACTTGAAAGTAGGTATACAGTCCCTGAAAGTCAAGATCAAGACCAAGATGGCCCATCGAACGTAGCATCCCCGTGTGATTAGTTCCTTCAGTAGCACGGCGAAAGTTACCGCCTGCACACTGTGCAGTGAGTGAATTTACCAACCAACCCTTTTGTTTACCATTTCAAAGTCACAGCTGCTCGGGGTAAGAGCACTGTAATACTTCAACAAACAGTGGAACAACTTTGAACACAGAGATGGACACAAAGCAACATACGGTACTACAGTCATAATTGTAAGTAAGGTGGCCAAATGTAATACTGCACACACATTAAGTTCAGGGAATTTTTTTTTTTTAATATATCTTGCCAAATTATAGGTGTCTTATACGTCGGTGCGTCTTATACAGCGGGAAATACGGTATATATGTTTCTCCGAATATCTTATTTATGTGCTTCTCAGATGTCAGTGTATCTAGTATTATAATTCTTAAGTCTTTTTCATCCTTCACTGTATCGATGATTGTCCCTCCCATCCTACACACTCCACTTGCTCTATTTTTACTCTTGCCCATTTTCATTGTGTGACAATTCTTTTAATTGAACTTCATTTCCCATTTTTTACTCCATTCATGTATCTCATTGGAATCTTCCTGTAGTTTATTACAATCATCATCATCATCATCTCTTATTTTTCTAAGCAGTTTGGCATCATCTGCAAACATACCCTTGTAACTCTTTACTTTTTCTGGCATATCATCTATAAATATTAAAAACATAATATTCGCTAACACTGACCCTTGTGGAACGTCACTTGTGACCGTTCTCCATTCTGATATCTCACCTTTCAACACGGTTCTCATTTCTTTGTTTGTCAGGTAATTTTTCATCCATAGTCATTTTTCTCCCAATCCTCCTCTATTTTCTAATTTCCACATCAGTCTCTTATCAAATGCCTGTGTGTGTGTGTGTGTGTGTGTGTGTGTGTGTGTGTGTGTGTGTGTGTGTGTGTGTGCCAAGTGATCTGCATATTGTTTCCTTCCTTGTATTTTCTTAAATAATATGCATTTTACCAGTGACTTTTTAATTTTATCTTATTTTTTTATGTGTGTGTGTGTGTGTGTGTGTGTGTGTGTGTGTGTCATATTACTGATAGCTGTGGGTGCTCACCGATGGGGGCGTCCTCCCTGATGAAGAACTGTGCATACTTCCTGGCGCAGTGCGGGGGGTTCTCATGAGGGGGCAGCAGGAAGATGGTGACGGGCACGTCGGAGTGGTGCTGGGGGGAGCCGCTGTCCTCGCCACGGATGAAAAACTGGTACACCTCATTTTCTGTAACATTTGGGAGTTCACTGATACTTATGGAACTAATGGAACAGTCTCTCTATATACGATAATCACTTGTGCATACAAACTCACACTTTTTAGAGTAAAGGAGACAGCAAAAAAAAAAAAATAAATAAAAAAAAATAAAAGGTACAAAAATATGAAAGTTTACTGCTACTTGTGGACCTATTTTTTTTTTTCAGTAGAGAAAGCAGTTCAAGGAAAAAAAAAAAAAAAAAAAAAAAAAAGCCCGCTACTCACTTGTGCATCCAAGCTCAATTTCTTTACAGTAAAGCAGACGGCTCAAGATATAAAAATGCTCGCTGGAGTAACTATCCTAACCCAGACACGCTCCGGACCCGCATCAGTAAAGAATATAAAGAAAGCATGTGTGATTTTGGAGAGGTAGATGTAGTACTTGTGCACGAAGATGACACAGCCTGGCGGAGCATTAGCAGACAGCAGGAAGTGGAAGGCACCTTAGATCAGTATTATACACTTCTGACTCTCACATCAGGTATTTCCAAAGGCTGAGAAAGATTAACCCGGGAAGCAGCGGGGATCATGTTTCTTATTGGTCCCTCTTAGCGAGAAAATTGAGAAAAAATCATCTCTCACACAAACCATTTCATAATATATATCAACGCATTTGTGATCAGTTTATGTATCATCTATTTTGGGGGGGTTTATATCATGGCACAAATTTGGCCCATCGCTGCTACACGGTAAAGCCAGAAATTTGGCCCGTCGCTGCTACCAGGTTAACCCCTTGACTGCAGATTTCCTACCAGAAGACATCACCAAGCTACAGGAATGGAACAAAAAGTGGCTGCTACAATTCAATGAAGAAAAATGTAAAGTCATGCACCTTGGGAGGGGATATCCAGCATACCAATACCACATGGGAAACAAACACTCTACTACCCACAGGGAGTATATGCTACCAGGCTACCAGTGAAAGCCAAATCCGTGCCAATTGCAGCGGACGGGTTAATTTGATTCTAATGAGTAGCTTTGTAGGTCCAAGTTATAAAAGCTTCATCAATCTACCACTAGTATCCATGGAAACACCTAGGAATCCTACGAAAGCCTTGTCAAGTATGTGAGCTTGGGCACTGAAATGTATAAAAATATGGTCCTTAGGTTGTTGGAGGAAATGTTTTGAGGCAGCAGGAAATACTAAATGTTACAAAGGAAACTGATAACACAGAGGAAATGGAGATAGAAAATGAACAAGTTAGAGAAATAATAAGACTCAGAAGACTGACATACAAACTGTTACAAGGAAAAATTATGACTAAGAAAATAGAAATGGAAAATGAACATGTTAGGGAAATATTAAGACTCAGGTTCGACTCTGGCGACTCAACTCCGACTCTTCACCCGTGACCGTGAGTAAGTGGATGAATTACCTCGGCTGTGGATGGTCTGCGCCACGGTGACCTCGCCGGTGGTGGGGTTGACCGAGAAGAGCTCCAGCGCCTCAGAACCGTTGGCTTCATACATGCGGTACCTCACTTCACTGTTTGCCCCTTCATCTGCGTCACTGGCCTCGACCTGTGATGGTGAGCATGGGGAAAGTATAACAAACGAGATCCATAGCTAGGTAAAGGTAATCTGGAACCACTGCATGTATTCTCAAACTATTCTTCACTGTTAACTCCTTCATCTGCGTCACTGGCCTCTCTAACTAAAGAAGTGAGCATGGAGAAAGTATAACAAACGAGATCTATAGCTAGGTAAGGGTAATCTGGAACCACTGCATGTATTCTCAAACTATTATTCACTGTTAACTCCTTCATCTGTGTCACTGGCCTCTCTAACTGTGATGGTGGGCAGGGAGAAAGTATAACTGAAATCTGTAGTTAGGTAAGGGTAACATATGGAGCCACTGCCCGTATTCTCAGACTATTTTTCATTGTTTACTTCTTCATCTGCGTCACTGGTCTCTCTAACTGTGATGGTGGGCAGGGAGAAAGTATAACAACTGAAATCTATAGCTGGGTAAGGTTAACATGGAACCACTGCCCGTATTCTCAGAGCATTTTCCACTGTTTACTTGTTCACCTGCGTCACTGGCCCCAAACTGTGATGGCAAGCATGGAGAAAGTATAACAAACAAGATCTATAGCTAGGCAAGTGTAATCTGGAACCACTGCATGTATTCTCAAACTATTCTTCACTGTTAACCCCTTCATCTGCATCACTGGCCTCTCTAACTGTGATGGAGAGGTCTAGGAACGATCGCCAGATGCTGAGACGGCACAGTGCGAGCGGGGCCTAAAAGTCACTCAGTTGTCATGGTCCAGAGTCGGCACAGTGTGAACGGGGCCTAAAAGTCACTCAGTTGTCATGGTCCAGAGTCGGCACAGTGTGAACGGGGCCTAAAAGTCACTCAGTTGTCATGGTCCAGAGTCGGCACAGTGTGAACGGGGCCTAAAAGTCACTCAGTTGTCATGGTCCAGAGTCGGCACAGTGTGAACGGGGCCTAAAAGTCACTCAGTTGTCATGGTCCAGAGTCGGCACAGTGTGAACGGGGCCTAAAAGTCACTCGGTTGTCATGGTCCAGAGTCGGCACAGTGTGAACGGGGCCTAAAAGTCACTCAGTTGTCATGGTCCAGAGTTGGCACAGTGTGAACGGGGCCTAAAAGTCACTCGGTTGTCATGGTCCAGAGTCGGCACAGTGTGAACGGGGCCTAAAAGTCACTCAGTTGTCATGGTCCAGAGTCGGCACAGTGTGAACGGGGCCTAAAAGTCACTCGGTTGTCATGGTCCAGAGTCGGCACAGTGTGAACGGGGCCTAAAAGTCACTCGGTTGTCACGGTCCAGAGTCGGCACAGTGTGAACGGGGCCTAACTCCTCCCTGCCCAGTGTTCCCCACCTTGAGAATGGTTGTCCTGGGAGCCACGTCAGTGTTGATGTTCGCCTGATACTCCGGCAACATGAAGACTGGTGGGTTATCGTTCTTGTCACGGACCGTCACACGCACCGCCGTGAAGCTGGCCCGGCCCCCCTCGTCCATCACAGACACCTTGAGGCTGTGCATGGGCAGGGACTCGCGATCCAGAGGTGTCTCAGTGTATAGGTTGCCTGGGAAGGGGTGAAGTTTGTATGGTATAAATTACAAAGATGAGGTCACTTTTTTTTTTTTTTTTTTTTTTTTACAGGAAAGGAAGCAGCTGAAGGGCATAAAAGAAAAGTGTAGCAAAAAAGTCCGTTAAATGCTGCTCCTAAAAAAAGATAAAAGTAAAGAGTGGCCAAAAGAGAGGCCAATTTCGGGTTACATAGAAAGTCTCATTAGTAAGGACGCATATGTGATTTTTCCGAGTTAAGACATATGGTACTTGTTTGGTAATCATCGGCGTTTTGTTAGGTTAGGGTAAGTTTAGGGTATCTTTCATTCAAAGCCTCACAACAGTATGCTCTAGTGATGTGGTTCCTTGAGGTTTAAAATGTAGGTAAATATACAAGCTATTGTAATGCTGTCTCAGGGAAAACTTCAATAAAATATTACTGGAAGAGCAGCATATTTTCCATTTTTTTTTTTTATCTCCTTAACCTTTTATTGCTACCATTACTGTTACTACTATGACTACTACTACTTCTCCTCCTACGACTACTCCTACCAATACTATGAACAACAACATTCATACATCAAACCTTCAAATGAAATCTCTTACTGCAGGAACCTAAAATTCAAAAGTATAGTACAAGCAAATTCAAACGGCCGTATTACTAAACATTTTGTCTCCCAAGTTCACATATTTGACAAGGCTTTCGTAGGAGTTTTGCGCATTTCCAGGGGTAGTTTTAAGACCCTGGTGTTAGTTTGACCCTTCTTCTGTACCGTGAACCTAAAGAAACACTCATTATAACCTGATTGATCCCCTCTTTGACCTTTAGGAAATAGTTGATGTGAGAAATGAAATTGTCTAAGAATACCAGCCAATGTCTCTCTCTACCTTCTTTGTCCACGGTGAAGGCTCCCTCTGAAGTCTGGTGCAGGATGGTGTACTGCAGCTTGCCCAGGTCCCAGGCATCAAGGTCCGTGGCCACCAGGTTGATGACTAGCTGGCCAGGAGATGAATTTTCCTCCACGTAAGCTTCATATAGAGTGCGATTAAACCTGAGGAATATAAACAGACACTGAGGTTGTATGATGTATGATAGCTAGTGCAATGTAGTGTGTTCCAATGGTTGATGAGCAGGTTGAGGAGAAGAGTTTTCCTCCATGTAGGCATCTTAAAGAGTGTGATTAAACCTGAGGAGCATTAACAGACACTGAAGTTGTATGGGATCGCTAGATAGGATGTGTAAAAGGTAGTACGATGTAGTGTGTTCAAATGGTTGATGAGAAGGTTGAGGAGAAGAGTTTTTCTCCATGAAGTCTTCATAGTGTGATTAAACCCGAGGAGGATATACGGACACTGAGGTTGTACGGCACTGTTTGGTAGGATGTGTGGTAGGTAGTGCAATGTAGTGTGTTCCAATGGTTGATGAGAAGGTTAAGGAGAAGAGTTTTCCGCCATGTAAGATTTGTAAAGAGTGCGATTAAACCTGAGGAGTATAAACAGACACTGAGGTTGTACGGCACTGTTTGGTAGGAATAGGATATATGATAGGTATTGCAATGTTGTAGTTTTTATTTATTTATTTATTTTTTTTACGTCTACGCCTATAGCGCCGGTAGGCTTGCTTGAGGGGCCTGGATGGTGTTCGGCCCCAGCCCGTCATGGCGTAGGCAAGTGTTTATAGTGGCGCCATCTTCTCTTGGCTCATGCTGCCCCCCGGAACTCCTTCTTGATTCACTTGGACGGTTTCCTCTAGAGTCTGGGTTGATGGGTGGTCTTCAGGACAGCATGTGGGTAGTTTTAAGCCATTCGGCGGTGACTGAAAAATCCCAGGTGGTAGCGTGGGGATTCGAACTCGCGTCGTCCATCACGCGGTGAATGTGGGCCCAGCACGCTACTACTCAGCCACCGCCTACCCAAAGATAGTGCTCATTTCCTGCTATAATGCCTAGGTAAGGTCTGGGTGTTTGTGGCTGACTGGGCTACTTGAGGGCTTTGCTGGCGTTGCCTATTATACTACATGCTGTCTACCTATCAGTGCCTTACAAGGGGAGATGGTGGGAGAGAACAATATGAAAACTTGAAGATAGCTGATTGTCTTGGGCCTCCTTAAAATCTGCCACACTGAGAAGAAGAAGTATACCCCTTGCTATCTTTTATTACTGTTTTCATGTTGACTGCTCTTGTGAAAACTTAAAGGTAACTGACTGCATGACTCTTTAAAGGATGCCATATTGATATTTCTCTCGCTGTCTTTTATATTTATTTTCATGCTGACTGACTGGTGTGATAACCTTAACCCGTCCGCTGAGATTGGCACGGATTTGGCCTTCACTGGTAGCCTGTTAACATACAGTCCCAGGTCTTTCTCTGTCTCTGTGGTGGATAGTGGAGTGTTCCCATGTGGTATAAAATCGTGCAATTCACTACATTTATTACCAGAAAAACATGAACCACGTCAAAAATTCGTTGGTTGGGTGAAACGGTAAATTGTCGATAATTGAGTGTTTTCAACCTCTTTGGACTCTGCCACAGTGATATTTCCCTTGCTGTCCTTTATCACTGCTTTCATGCCAACTGACTGGTGTGAAAACCTTAAGATAAAAGACTTTCGGTTGACCTGGACTGTCTCATATATCGTAAAAAATATGACGTTAATGTTAGCGGCTTCATAAATTGCCATCACAGCCTCAAAAACTGCCATCACAGCCTTAAACACGGCCATCACAGCCTTTGTACCCAAAGACCATACTAAAAGGTTACCTCGGCGCGTGGTGGTTGGAGGCCAGCCCCGAGACGTGCAGGCCGGTGAAGGCCGCGTGCACCCCGTCACTCACAGACAGGTTCAGGGTGAGGGAGGCCACGTCCTTGAGCTTGTGTGGGGCCGTCACCGTCAACACACCTGGGGAAAAAGATCCACCTTTCAATAGTTAAAATTCACCATTCTCAAGCCAACACATTCCATCTCCTCTTCCTGCACCACTCTGGTCACTGCAGGAGCAAACAATCGTGCCTTCAACCCTTCATCAAAACAACAGCTTTTCTTTCCAACACGTATCCCTGAAAATGTCTAAAATTTTTCCTCAAAACTTCAAGCTTCCTTAACCCTTAAGCGACGGGCATTGTTTTCACTAAATGGTCTTTGGATACGGGTAAAAACAGCTGCTATTTTGTTGTTGTTTATTCACATTGTATGAAGCGTCTTAACTCCCTGAAGACAGCGGTGAAATCCAAATTGCGATACGTTGTGTAATAGTCACGCTGGAGCACTTGCTGGGCTAGAGTGCAGCACAGATAATGAAATAACACCATCACTCTCTAGGTCACTCTCACTACTGCATGCTTTCACTATTTTTTCTTTATTTACATCTTATAGTGCAATTAAGCACAAGTATGTCGATGAGCGGGCAACGGCCTGCTTGTCGCTACTCACAATGTTTTCGTCACTGTTATCCTTGTACTCAGAATGATCTTCACTCTCTATCCTGTCCTGTGTTTCCCAGTGTTTTCTTATCTTACGGTTCCAGGGCTGCTCAGTGAGGACTAATGATCTTATTTCAAATCTACGAGGGTCAGATAATTATGCTGGCAGACACCTCGGCAAGTCACAGAATTTGATCTAAACATTCAAATTAGTGGCGCGAAAGAGTCTGATTAAATGAATGATGGCCGTCTGTGCGGACCGAGCCGGGTTTGATTAAATAAACGATGGCCATTGTTGAAGGTTTAAGTCTAGTCATCTATACGTGTACATGAACCTTACCAGTCAGCTGATCCATTTTGAAGATGGCGTCTCGGTCTCCCGAGTGAATGGCATAACTGAGCGGCGTGACCTGACCAGCGTCTGGGTCAGTGGCAGACACCGAAGTGACCACATGGCCGGGCTGGGCCTCGGCCGACACGCGGCAGGAGTAGCTGTCCTGGCGCCACGCTGGAGGGTTGTCGTTGAAGTCTACAACTGTAGGCAAAGAAAACATCTGGCCAGGCTTAACAAAACACGACTATAGATGTGGTCTGACGCTTCCATCCCTCACATCAACTATTTCCAAAGGCCAAAATGGAGCTTAGTCGGTTTCCTAGGAGTGTTTTTTCAGGTTCGAGGTACAGAAAAAGGGTCAAACTATTATCGGGGTCATAAAACTACCCATGGAAATAACTACAACTCCTGTGCAAGCCTAGTCAAATATGAGCGCTTGGGTGCTGCAATGTTTAAGAATATGACCCTAGATATACTGTACTTACTTTTGTCCACTTGTTCTGCCCCCTCCTACATGCGTGTCCTGCCCAGAGTTGGCAGGATTTTAATCAAATATTTATAATCGAAAAAAAAAATGGTTTACTATATTCACATTTTTTTCTATTACTTAATTTACCGTCTGGATGCATTCCGAGGTTGAGAACCCACTCTAAAAACCAGCTGGTGTGGGAATATACCTTCTTTGTCAGCCATAACGTTCAGTACCTCAAGCATATGGAAACTTCATGCATACAACTTGCCTTTGGCCCAATTAATCTGGCTATATAAGTGTTTACTGTCTACATGTAATTTACCGTCAATAACCACTGTGGCGGTGGAGGAGAGCTGGGGTATGCCTGAGTCCGTGGCCAGCACAGTCAGCACGTGTTGAGCCTCAGTCTCTGCATCCAGCTCCTTGGTGAGTGTGACGGCACCGTCCAGGGCACGCACCTCAAAGCTGCCACACTCCATGACACACGAGTAGCGCACTGAACCGCCCGGCCCCGTGTCCACGTCACTTGCCGAGACCTGTACAAGGCAGAGGGTGAAGGTGTCTCGACAATGCAAAAAGAATTCAAACTCTTGATTTTTCGATCAGCTTATCAAACTTATGCATAAGATCCATTTTTGATTGATTAACAATGAAATGTTACTAGGTAGTGAATGGGAATCAATATTTAAAAAAGAGTTTATGGTCAAATTTTCATATTAAAAAAAGTGGAAAAACCTGTAATATTTGCTGAAGTAATTTACCTGCAGCACCACGTGGCCCGGTGATGCAGCCTCCGACACGTCTCCCTTGAAGACGGAACGGCTGAACTCCGGCGGGTTGTCATTGACGTCCGTGACTGCGACTGTGACGTGGGTGTCCGTGTGGCCCCCGGTGAAGGGGTCCCGCGCCCGCACCGTCAGGTTGTGGCTGGCGGAGGCCTCGTAGTCCAGCAGGGCAGTGGTCTGGACGACGCCTGGACACAGGGTGACACCATTACCTTTGTGTGCTAAGACCAGTGAGGGAAGCAGTGCTGGACCAGTAAATGCCAACATACTCAGACTAAACACCTCACCAGTACCATATAAAAACTGTTTTATATAACAAGGTTCATGCAAGTGCATGGAGGGAAAAATGAAAAAAATGTGTTGGCAGGGATAATGAATGATGCAAGCACACACACACACACACACACACACACACACACACACACACACACACACACACACACACACACACACACATCTTATGAACATCATGAGAAATGTCTCTGTACATGTTTTCCAGTGATAAGTTGTCAAGGCAGGCAGGGAAACAGAAGGCAGCAACCACTTCATGTACTTATGATCAACAAAACTGGCAGACATTCTTTAAGTGTCATGTCAAAGTGTTAATGGTTCAATAATGTATCCAGAGTGCATAAGAACATAAGAACATAAGGAGTCTGCAAGAGGCCGGTTGGCCTATACAAGGCAGCTCCTGTACACTCAACCCCACCTTATCTCACCATCCATGGCTTTATCTAACCTCTTCTTGAATGTATCTATGGTATTGGCACCCACAACATGGCTCCCAAGCCTGTTCCATTCGTCCACCACTCTATTAGTGAACCAATTCTTGCCTATGTCTTTGTTGAATCTGAATTTGTCTAACTTAAATCCATTGACACGCGTCCTACCTGGCTCTTTTACTATCAAAATCTTATTGACATCCCCTTTATTAAAGCCCTTCATCCATTTATAAACTTCGATCAAGTCTCCTCGCAACCTTCGCCTTTCTAGAGAGTGTAGATTTAAATGCTTCAGCCTGTCTTCATAAGGCAAGTTTCTCACCCCCTGAATCATCTTTGTCATACTCCTCTGTACAGATTCTAACATCTTGATATCCATTCTATAGTAGGGGGACCAGAACTGAACTGCATAATCGAGATGAGGTCTAACTAGTGCTAAGTAAAGTTTGAGGATGACTTCAGCGCTCCTATTGCTTACGCTCCTTGAGATGAAACCCAGTACTCTGTCGGGCCGATTTTTAGCCTGAATGCATTGAGCCCTAGGAGGGAGGTCTGCGCTCACTAGGACTCCTAAGTCTCTCTCACGCCCAGACCTGCTTAGAGGAGTGTCATTTAAGGAGTAATTGTGTGAGCGGTTATTCCTACCTACACTCAAAATGCTTCACTTCCCGACATTGAATTCCATCTGCCACTTCACTGCCCAATCATATAGTCTGTCAAGCTCATCCTGGAGAACGGTAGCGTCCCTGTCTGATTGGATTACTCTACCGATCTTGGTATCATCTGCGAACTTACTGACATCACTACTAATTCTTGTGTCCAAGTCATTGATGTAAATAATAAAAAGCAGAGGACCCAGCACCGACCCTTGAGGGACTCCACTCGTAACACTGCCCCATTCAGATTTTTTACCATTGATTTGCACTCTTTGGTTCCTACCACTAAGCCACGCCCTGATCCAGTCCAAAACTTTCCCATCTACGCCGTGAGCCTGTAATTTTAGTAATAGCCGGTGATGAGGAACTTTGTCGAACGCTTTACTGAAATCTAGATATAATATGTCATAGTTTTCATCTCGGTCAACCGCCTCGATTACTTTAGTGTAGAAGGACAACAGGTTAGTAAGGCAAGACCTACCCTTTGTAAACCCATGCTGTGAATCATGAATTAAATTATGCTTTTCTAGATGGTCCCGAATTCTCCCGGCTATAATTGACTCCAACATCTTTCCTACAACTGATGCTAAGCTAATTGGGCGATAATTTGAGGTGGCTGACTAGTCTCCCTTTTTGAAAATCGGCGTCACATTAGCTACTTTCCATTGACTGGGCACATATCCAAAATTTACTGACATCTTAAAGATATCAGTAAGAGGGCCACTAAAGACTTCCTTGCACTCTTTCAGAACCCTTGGGAATACTTCGTCTGGGCCCGGCGATTTGTTTTTCTTCAACCTACCAATCTCATCCTGGACTACTTGCCTAGTGATGATCACATCCCTCAACTTGTCGCTCTCTTCGCCCTCATATACCTGAACTCTCTCCGGAATGGTTGTTAGATTTTCCTGCGTGAAAACTGAGAGGAAAAAGTCATTCATCATTTGGCTCATATCTTCTCCATTCTCAACGAACTCTCCCGTGTTTGTTTTCAACGGTCCAATTCTGTCCCTTGTTTTCGTTCTGTACAATCTGAAGAAGCCCTTGGGATCGCTCTTGGCCTCGTTGGCTACCCTAATCTCATAATTTCTTTTTGCTAGGCGGGTGTTCTTCTTCACCGACCTGGCTAGCTCAACATACCTACCCCTGAGGTGAATTTCTCCGTTCTTTATTTTCCTATAAATTCTTCTCTTCAAGCCTATCTCATGCTTGAGTCTGCGGGTAATCCATTTGGGGTCGTTATTTTCTTTCCTACGTGCTTGGTAAGGGATATGCTGTCTCTGACCCTCTGCAATTACTCTAACTAAATTATTGTAGGTCATTTCTACATGGTTCCCCTGTCTTTCCGGTTCCAGCCCTGAGATCTGTCCCTCATCCAGCCCTAGGGTTCCCCGATTTACCTCCTTAAGGTGTCTTCTGAGCCCCTCATAATCAGCTCTTCTAAAGTCAGCCGACTCTAAATTTTATACAAAGTTATATTTATGAGTCCCTGCAAACACCCAAGGAAACCTGCGCATGTGTTAGTTCTTATTAGAGTTAAGTTTTAGTCCGGAACCAATTCCCCGCTGGAGCCACTCCTCCTGGCAGTGTGTTGCACCCGCAGCCACGGCCACGGACAGGCTCCTGAGCCAAGGCGGATTTTTAATATAAAGACTAGAGATTCTTTACAGAAATCCCAATTACACATAGTAATAATCGGATGTGTGTATATATATATATATATATATATATATATATATATATATATATATATATATATATATATATATATATATATATATATATATATATATATATATATATATATATACACGTAGATATACAGTCAAACCTCGGTATACGAGTGGCTTAGTTTACGAGTGTTTTGATTTACGAGCAATAAAACCCCACAAAAATGCCTTGCTTTACGATCGGTGACTTGGAATACGAGCATCCTGTTTGTCCTTTTTTTTTTTTGTGTGTGTGTGTGTGTCCACCCCACGGATGGGGACACGGGCTATATGGAGGCCGTGGTCAAGCGCGTACGTCCCTTCGAGGAGATACCACAAAGGCCGGGCACAAACCCTTGCCGGGTGACGGCTCATGAAGGGGAGGGGAGGATGCCGATAGACCGACTCTATCGACTTACGTCAGCCTAACCGACCAAGTCGGTCTTTCGACGAGGACTGGCGTGTCTCTTTGTACAAGTCGAAGACGTTAGCGTGGGTTCCCTTTGTTCGCTGCTAGACGAGAGTGCTCAGAGCAGAAAACAATAGGAACAGAACCTCAGTTAGGGCTGCCACCTTGATCTAAAACAAATAAGAAACGCAGCATCCCATCCTCCAATACAGAACGAATCCATATTTTAAGGAACTGATGGCAACCCTAAAATTAATCTGGCCTGTCATGACTGATAGCCGCTGCCCGCTGCTAATGAAGGCAAGAGGAAGGGGGGAGAGACATTACGACGCGTATTTTACACGTATTTCAGGACGACCCTTGACAAACATAATTTTATGGACTGGTTTTGTGGTTCACCGAAAAATGCGCTCACTTCCTTTTTAAAATACTGAATTTTATCTGCTTAACCATTCAGACAGGCAAATACGGAACAAATGGCGTTTCGTATTTTAAGTAATGGGTGGCAAGTTTGCAACCTTAAGGTGTCATCTGGCAATACATGGCCTTCTTGAACGACCCCCCATTCTTGAGACTGTTGTTCACCTTCCACCCGTAGTCCCGTAATCCGCCAGAGCGGTCTATCTTGTCCATATGATTGGATGAACCAACACTATTTCTCATTTTGTCACTCATCAAGGACAACACGTTAATTTAGTCACAGTTACGGGATCTACAGTTCATTAGGAGTATTTCAGTAGCTAGTTAGCATTATTGTATGCGATGGAGTTTCTTAAAACGTCCTTTTTCTCTACAAAATATTGACAAATAGCATCGTTTCAATTTCTTGTTTCGAACGATGACGATGATGTTTTCATACCGCTAAGTTCTTACTTATCATACAGTGATGCTTTAAAATGGTTTGTGGTACAAGAGTAACATAACAGTAACCTCATGAACTCTATGTCCACCCCCACCTAGCAGGGTTACCCATAGGAAGCTCAGGAAATGGCCATCGCCATAGGCCTATGGAGGTGCGGCCAGCAAGACAGTGGCCGTACCCAGCCCCGCCGCGGCTTGCGCAGGACCCCCGATTCTTGCCAAGAATTGGGGGGAATTCTTTAAAATCTGACACACCAAAACAGGAAACCCAAGAACTTCGCAAGAATTGGGGTTAATTCTTGCTTGGTCTAGTGTAATTCCTGACCGCCAGATGACGGCTCTAGTCTCACTCCGCGTTGTAAACTCGTAGAAATAGCATCCGTGCGCTCGTGTCATGTTTTCAGCACTACAGTGTGAGTTCTTTGTGCTTTAACAATGTCCCCCAGAAAGATGGTTAAAAGGCATGGTGCTGCAAAGAAAACAGGAACGGTGGCTACTATGCTCGCAACAGGAACGGAGGGCGAGCCTCGGCATATTGCATGCCCTCCTGGACGTGACAGACTCCCGTTCACACTCCATCTCGGACGATACGTCGGGTTAGCTTCACGTTGGTGGTCGCAAAGTCACTTACAACAAGTCAAGTCACTCTGCCTTCAAAACTGCGACCAGTACGCGCAGCGGCGGTTTGGGGCGGAGCAGCGGGATGACGTCACTTGATTCCAAATACCCGCCAGTTCACGAGTGACTAAAATTGCGGCCGGGTATGCACTTTGGATGGGCATGTTTGCCTTCTTTCACCGCGCGTTCAGGCAAGCCACTGACGAAAATATATGCCTTTTTATTATGCTATGCGTGACTGTAAATCCAATGCCTACAAACGGTGGTGTGGGGGGGGGGGGGGGGGGGGGGGATGTTGAAGTGTTTGATTTAAATTAATCCGCTTTCCTTCGTTTTCTCTAAATCCTATATTCTACATTCTCTGGTTTGGCACCAAGCAGCATATATATATATATATATATATATATATATATATATATATATATATATATATATATATATATATATATATATATATATATATATATATATATATATAAAAGCAGGGTGGGTGGGAGCAAACGCTGTGTGCGGCAAACAAGCGTCTGGCTGCCCGAAACACAGGCGGGTAAGCTGAGGAGTTTCTGATTGCAAGGGTTTGCACTTCATGGCGGGAACACATCAACCAGGAACATGATCAGGCATGTTTAGGACACACACTGCATCTAAATGAATCATAATCACTGATATTACAAGGCAATGATGAAGCACAAATGTGTAGCATGAAAGGAATCTCTCTCTCTCTCTCTCTCTCTCTCTCTCTCTCTCTCTCTCTCTCTCTCTCTCTCTCTCTCTCTCTCTCTCTCTCTCTCACCTTTTATTTGGTTATTATCAAATTTTCCTCCTACTGATGACAATTTTTTCTGTTCCTCAAATTATCCACATATTGGTGTTTAACTATTACTCCAGAAATACGCGGTCATGCTTTATAAGGCTTCTCGTGCAGTAATTTCTGAAAATTATGTACAAAGAAAAATTAAATCCATCCACCTCAACCATCCACCTCAGGCCCTTTAAACATAGGCCTGTGCTCCGCCCCTGGCCCGGCACACGACTCAGAGCTGTCACAGTGCCCGGGAGGAAAGCTTCGTCATAAATATTTACACTGAACAAGTAGGACAAAACGGGAAGATAAAACAAATACTTACATTCAAGATCCGCTGCATTGCCACCTGGGAAAGCAGACAAACCTTTCATGAAGCAAAGTACGGAGGTTCAGGGATGACAAAGAGATACATTTTTTTTTCATGATGTATGAGTAAGGACAAGCAGGTGGGTGAAGGGAAGATGCAAGGGTAATGGACATGTTACAGGAGGGAGGCAGTTGGGTGGTTTGTGTGTACTTAGATCTGGACGAGGCATTAGACAAAATACTACCACACAAGACTAATATGAAAGCTGGAGAATATATAAGGACTGACAGGGAGAATAGCAGAGTAGACAAAAGACTTTCTGAGAGACCGACAGATGAGGAAAGTAATCTAGGACAATATGTCAGGGTGGAGGGAAGGAATAAGTGGAGTTTCCCAGGGCACAGTGCTGGCACCCATTGTGTTAATGACATGGTGGAAGGGGTGGGCAGATATTCAAGCCTGTTTGGGATGATACAAAGATCACAAAATAAATGGAAGCTGAGGATTGTAAAAGACTGCGGGGTGATCATGACAGGATTTATCAGAGGAACCAGGAGTAGACGGTGAAATTTAATGAAGTTATTGGAAATGGGTGACTGTACTGAAAGGCTGCCATGGGATTACTCAATGAGAACTGACAATAAAAAAAAGGAGGAGGAGAAAGTCATGGAATAATTTGTCACCTGAAAGAAAGTTTGGAAAGTTTCGTTTAGTCCGCGCAACATCTGCGGTCATATGCCGGAGAGAGACAGAAGGAGAAGGAATTATAGGAGAAAGGAACAGATCCCAGGAGACGGGACACAACCCCCGGTTAATACCTGGTACCCATTCACTGCTGGGTGGACAGGGGCATAGGGTATCGGAAAAGCTGCCCAAATTTTTCCACTCCGCCCGGGAATCGAACCCAAGCTCTCTCAGTTGTGAGCCGAGTGCTAACCACTGCACCACGAAGCCCCCTGTCACCTGAAAGACACATTAACGAGAGACAGCCTTGGGAGCAGCTGAAAACACTGGACTGGCATTTCACTACACAGACTAAGAGATGATGAAGAAACTAAGCTGATCAGGTTGGAATATGTGGCAGTAGTACGGTCCCCACATAAAAATAAACATATAAACAAAAAACAACAACAACAAAAAAAAAAAAAAACAGCAATCACGTTTGTCCCTTCCCCATGGAGGAGGAAGAAAGCTTCTGTCAGTGGCAGATAATTTTGCAAGGTCACAGTTATTAGCAGCTGGGAAACTCGTGTTACTGGTTGCACTACTCATTGACACTCATGTTAAGGCCAATCACAATGAAGTGCTCCAAGGCATGGTGGAACAACTATGATTTATAAGAGTTAGCAAGTGTCCAACAGTTCTCACTCTGGACAGCTGGCACGCCGGGCCTCCCTCTGCTTCTCACCTTACCTACACACCTCTCAAGGTCAACATCAGTGAGGCAGCTCATGTGTTAGTAAGATTTCAGTGGTGGTGTAACTCTAAGATCAACAAGGCATGTGTCATCACTAATACTGGTGTGCTCTGGGCAAGGTGAGCCACTGCCACTAAAGGCCTTGCTGCTGCCTGCCATGGTGCCCCCACCTGTGGAATAGTCGAGGCCGAACAGCTCCTCAGTGTTGCCGGCCACAATGGTGTACGTGATGGGCTCCCCGGAAGGGCTGGCGGCCTCCACCCTTACAACGGGCGTGCCCTTGGCGGCGTTCTCTGGCACGGCTGCCTCGTACCGTGCGGCGGTGAACATTGGCCCTTCAGAAGACACCACCCTGGGGACCCGTGACGGGCAGGTTAACATCTTCAACACAAGAACAACCCTGAGGCTAACAGGCCTGACCCAAGGCAAGGTGGTCCTGGCTGCGTGACTCACCTTATGAGGACATGGGCCTGTGAGCTGAGGGGAGGCTTTCCCCCGTCGTAGGCAGCAACGGTGAGGCTGTAGGTCTTGTCGGCCGCCATCAGGGTCTGCTTCAGGGAAATTTCACCCGTCTTCTTATTCACGGCGAAGAGCTCACCGCTGCCTCGCACCAGCTCGTAGCGGACACTTCCGAACTCCCCAGAGTCAGCGTCTATTGCCTGCACCTGGAGACACAAGGGAAAGGGCTTGGTAATAGGACCATCTCATAATCAACAATTACATAACTTTGGGAGTCACTGCAAAGGTTCACTGCTTGATCATGGAGGAACCTACTACTTTATGGAGAGCACAAGTTATGCCCGGCATGTGTCTGACAAAAAAGATCTGCTTGAGCTCTTATGCTCACCTTAGTGACCACGTGGCTGCGCGGAGACACGGTGGACACCAGGGCGTGGAAGGGCTGGTTGAGGAACACCGGCTCGTTGTCATTCACGTCCATCACCGCCACGTGGACCAGCACATGGGCCACGTTTGCTGTGCCCTCAATGTCCTGCGCCTGAACCACAAGAGGATGAACAGCAGTAAGACAAAAGCAAATACAAGTAGATGCAACAGAGGTCTGAGGGCCAATGCATAAGATGAATGGGGAGAATGATCAATGTCCTCTGAGCCAAACAAGTTTCATGTTATTTAAGGTCCCATGCTGCAAGTCTTAAAATTTGCTGATTTCCAGGTAAGGGTTTATGATTAGTAAAAAACAAAAGATGATGATATTATAGTGCACTGAGTCTTGGTAATAACAGTCCAGTACAAGAACACTGAGGTCATAATAATTGCGCTGGCCCCGGACTCACTTCCACCACCAGCGTGTAGTGGTCCTCTGCCTCCCGGTCAAAGGACTTGCCGGTGGTCTTGATGACGCCAGCGGTCGGGTGGATTTCAAATTTAATGTTTGGGTTGAGAATTGAGTAGCGGACGTGATGGTTGAGCGGCTGACCCTTCACTCCCAGGGCAGCAACATTCATCTCCTTAGTGGAGTTCTCAATGACGTTGGCCCAGTACTGGTCCTGAGTGAAGACCAGAGTAGACAGCGGCGCTTCTTCAA
This sequence comes from Eriocheir sinensis, assembly GCF_024679095.1. Taxonomy (NCBI): domain Eukaryota; kingdom Metazoa; phylum Arthropoda; class Malacostraca; order Decapoda; family Varunidae; genus Eriocheir; species Eriocheir sinensis. The sequence continues at coordinate 1,423,647 of NW_026112164.1, forward strand.
TTATAATCTCTGCTGTTGCCGTGGACGAGGCGGCCCCGTCGCTGGCCTGGAGGGTGAGGTTGTACTGAGGCTTGAGGCTGTACTGGTCCAGGACCTTGACACACTTGCTCACGTTGTCAAACACAAAGTTTTCTCTGTCGTCACCGGCAGCGATGGAATATGAAATATCGGTGATATCATTCACATCCACGTGGTGGCGTGGCTGCTCCTCCCGGTCCAGGCAGAACACCCTCACACCAGGGTAGGTTGGCAGGTAGAGGACGGCTGAGTAGTGGGTCTTGGGGAAGGCCACGGGGGCAGCCTTCACCTCCCTCACCGTGATGAAGACTGGGGCGGGCGCCACCCCCCCCCGCCGGGGGCTGCCCCCGTCCTTGGCCCACACACTCAGCCTCACCGTGGTGCCGGCCACTGTGTCCAGGCTGCCAGACACCCACACAGCTCCTGAAGGGTGTGGAGGATGAGGTACAGTTAGTGTTACTTGTCTTCAGGAGTGGTGGACAGCTAACATGTCTAGAAAAAAAAATTATCTCCTCAAAGTGAGTCTAAAAATGTAGGAAAACAGCATCAGGCATGGATATATGTGTGTGTGTGTGTGTGTGTGTGTGTGTGTGTGTGTGTGTGTGTGTATATATATATATATATATATATATAGATATATATATATATATATATATATATATATATATATATATATATATATATATATATATATATATATATATATTGCCCGATGCTGTTTTCCTACTTTCTTTTACTCACTTTTGACACACACACACACACACACACACACACACACACACACACACACACACACACACACACACACACACACACTGCAACAGAGATTTGCTATAAAGAGGATGAAAAACTGAAAATACTTTGTAATCTTAACAAAGGAGGAAAGAATAACGAAGAGTAAAGTCTGTGCAGCAGGACAACATAAAGGGCGAACCATTTATTCGGCAAATTTAGATGAACAGTAAAAACAAAGTATCACTTGGAGGCAGTGAGGGAAGAAACAGTGTGTGGCTGAACCCTTCCTGTGGCAGGCAGCATAAACCAGAATTGGGTGGTAATGTTCCTGGCTGCAGGAGGAACGTTGATTAGTGAGGGAATGGGACGTTTATCTCCCCGCGTGCCTGTATTCACTAAGCAGAGTGCCTTTAATTAAACAATCCCAAACGTTCACCTGTGTGTCGGTTGATTGAAAACAACTTTGTGATGTCCTTCTCCACGATGGTGTAGGTCACTCTGCCGTTGTAGCCTTGGTCACGGTCCCGGGCGGTCACCGTGAGCTGGCTGGGGCTGGCCTGGGCGTGGGCGTGGGCGGCCAGCACGGGGGCGCCGCGGCCGGCGGTCTGCAGGACGCTGCCGTGGTAGGAAAGTCGCTCCCACTCCGGCCACCAGTCGTTCTCGTCGAGGACCGTCACGCCCAGCCACGTGCTGCGGGACACCCCGGCCTGGGGGAGGGTTAGGGGGCGCGTCACCATGGCAGAACACCAGTGCTGAAACCCACTTTTTTATGTGCTGCCTGTAGCGCTCTTTACCGAAGTCGCTGAAGTTACGGTTGATTGAAGATCAGGACAGCATGTGGGTAATATCTTATCTGAGGCTGCGTTTATAAGGAGTGGCAGAAATGCTTCAGATAATATCGACATTAGTGGTGAAAAGAGAAGTCAAGTTTCCCTAGACTAGATATTCTAGATTCACAGACCATGAATTGCCTTTTTTTGGTAATGGCTTGACGTCTAGGCCTATACACATTTCTCTGGGCCAAACTACTCTGTCTAGATCTAGATCGCTGAGTACCTGTGATTTCTCCCCCTGAAAAGAATATCCTCCTTGTAATGAACATTTGTTGAGTGTTTTCCTCGCGTACCAGGCGGAGCAGGGACTCACCAGGTTGGTGGCCGTGATGGTCAGGTTGTACCAGGAGGTGGTTTCGTAGTCCAGGGGCGTGGCCACGCTGACTACCCCCGAGGCGGGGCTGATGACGAAGGCGCTGTGTTCATTCCCGCCCGTCAGCGAGTAGTGGAGGGCCGACGGTGAGGACGCCGTGACGCGCGCCAGGGCCGTGCCCACCGCCACCCACTCCCCGACCTCCTCCACGTGCGGCTTATTGCCCTGCCAGGAGGGCGGCGAGCTCTGAGAGGCGGTCACCATGACCCGGACCGGCACCGAGGCGGCGCGGGCCTGCGCGGCGTGGTCCGTGGCCCTCACCAGCAGCAGGTACTCCGGGGGCTGGGCCTCGGCCAGGGTTCGGGTGAGGCTGATCACGCCGAGGGCAGTGTCCATGTTGAAGATTCCTCCAGCATTACCTGAGGGACAGGGAAAAGCAACGAATAACCCCGAGTGCAGGGAAACAAACAAACACATAGGACCAATTACGGTTAGCAGTATCTACCTCATCATGTCTTCACTCATTTGGTAATCTGTCGCTCACGAGGTGGGCAAAACTTTTGAGGACACTGAACAGCCAAGCTCCTGTTTCTGTCTTCAGAATCAGTACATCGCTCTTCCTCACCCGCTCACCCAAACCACCTGTCTACCTTGAGCAGCTCACCCAAACATGTCTCGGCAGCACTCATCCATACCTTCCACTATCACGCACTTACTGTTACCATAATACCTACTCCATCATCCTTCAACTGTTCCGCGCAGCTTCCTCGAATACAACCTTAAGTACATCATTCACACTTCTCCATTCTACATTCTCATTCGTATCTTCCAATATGAAACACTCGTTCACCATTTAACTCATTATTCTCTCAATGTTTCCATGTAGGTTTCCCTAAAACAACTAAATTTTTCTCTCTTTCCTCGCATATCAACCATTCCATTTACACTCAAAACGGCACTCAATCATTCCTGTTCCCTGCTCCATTCAACACGATGGGCCGCAGACGCTTCCCTGCTCATTAGAATTAGACTGATCTCCCTTCTGGATAGTGTTGATGAGGCGAAAGTGTCGTAGAAGATCAACCTTTGACGCATGCTGGTTAGGGTAAATGCCCCTATCAGCACTCTTTATGCGCGGGAAGTTAATTTCTAATACAAAAACTCAGCATTTAGTCGTTAATCGCACTTCACCGCAGAGTGGGCAGGGCATTTAGCCGGAGACGCTGCCCCGCCGGGTTTGGGCTCCCTCCCGCAGCGGAAGCAAAGTGGCCAGAAAAATAGAGCTCAGTGCAGGGTGAAGTATATAAGTGTACGCAGTGAAGTAACCAAGAGTGCGTCGGGAAGTATCTAAGGTTGGTGTTATAAGACACTTTCGCTTCTCACATCAACTATTTCTGAAGGTCAAAGAGGGGATCAATTGGGTTCTATTGAGTGTTTTCTAAAGTTCACGGCACAGATGAAGGGTCAAACTACCACCAGGGCCATTAAACTACACCTGGAAATGTCCTAAACTCATACGAAAGCCTTGTCAAATATGTGTACTTGGGCGACGAAATGTTTTAAAATATAACCCCAAGTGTCAAGAAGTACCAAGGAGGACCTAAGCAGCGATACAAAGCGGAACAGCTCAAAAGAAGAAGGTAACAGGCAAGGTGGCTCGTTACTGCGGTGCTCATTCCCAGCGAAGCTTCAGTCTGCCCAAACCTACTCGTACGCGCTGAACACACTCCCTTGGCATATTCTTCGCCGACATTGCAGACAGCCTATTACTGTAGTCTTATTCTTACTCTCACCCCTATGAACTGAATCACATACGATTTAGATCAACGAGGGAAAAAAAAACACTCTTGTTATACCAGAGACTTGACATCACTTACCCGACACATCCTTGACTCATCCAGTGAGTACCAATAACTTGTGCAGAGGTTACGCCACTATTCCATCTATCTTCAAGCTCACAAGGGATCCATATAAACTATTGTCCTTCCTGAAGTGATTGCTGCGCCCATCTACCACACACAAAGCCATATTAACCCCAAAAAATCGAGATACTACACGGGCACTCTCCCTCTCCACGGCCACAAGCAGACTCCTCTCAAGTTCTCAATAGGGGTGGGCAGGTACCGGTACCAGCTATACGGTACGGTACCGGTACCAGACTGCTCGGTACCGGTACCGATACAGACCAGTCGCTCATGATGGCCCTCATTTCCATAGCTGGGCGTTATCGCGATAAGTTATCGCGATACTTTATCGCTGATAACAAAATCGGGTTATCGGCCATCCGCTACTTATTTAAATATATATCGGTATCTTCGTTACTTTTGAAACCAAACCAGCGATAATCGCTACTTTTTTCCGCCTCTCAGAAAAGAAAAAAAAATGTCTCCCTACTGCGCATGCGTGGCCCAGTGTTGTATGAAAACACTTCGGGGTATGAAATATCTTCGGTGAAGAGATTTCATACTTAGATCATCAACATTAAAATACTAGGTTATTTTTTTTTGTTACTCAAAAATCAATATATCAAAGAGAAAAATCATTTAACTTTGCCCCCAAAATGATTATTCATTGCCTCAAATTTGATATTCCATATTCGTTTGTGAGCATGCCATGGTACTAAAGGTACCCGGTGTTGTGTTATTTGGTGTTCCATTGTCAAAAACTGGCGCTTTTGTTAACAAACACTGGTCTCTCGTTAACTGCGCATGCTCAGACCAGTAAGCGTAGCCCTGTACAGTCTCACAAAGCTTTTTAACACATAAAGAGTTGCTGGAAGGCTGAATCAGACATACAGTACCACCATCCTCACTGCTTCAAGAGCGACACTCTGTACATATGAATACAACCCGTACAGAGTGTCGTTCTAGAAACAGCGGGGATGGTGGTAGTGGTACTGTATGTCTGATTCAGCCTTCCAGCAACTCTTAATTACGGTTAAAAAGCTTTGTGAGAGTGTACAGGTCTACGCTTGCTGGTCTGAGCATGCACAGTTCACGAGAGACCAGTGTTTATAAACAAAAGCGCCAGCTGTGACGGTGGGGACGCCAAATAACACAACACAGGCTCAGGCGTTTCTAGTATTACCGTCCATAGGTACGTGTCAACGTGTGGTTTTCAGGTTTTGTAAGTTTTCTAAAATACAGATAATGAAAATTTTAATTCATCTCTGTTTTTCTATCTGAAATATCAATATAATATCGTTTTCGCCTATCGGACTTATCGCTAGGTAGTATCGGAATTATGGATTTATATCGGGTATCGGTTATCGGTTATCGCCTATATTTGTGTCTCCAGTTAACGAATATCGGTTATCAACGATAAGGTTTTTCATTATCAGTTATCGGTTATCGGGAATAAGGTTTTCTGTTATCGTGCCCAGCTATGCTCATTTCTTCCTCACACGAGTGAGAGGCTGAGACGGAGTGCCTGAGTGGATATCTCGGTGATATGGATATTCTCTCTCTCTCTCTCTCTCTCTCTCTCTCTCTCTCTCTCTCTCTCTCTCTCTCTCTCTCTCTCTCTCTCTCTCTCTCTCTCTCTCTCTCTCTCTCTCTCCCCCTGAATGAAGTAAATATTATTCTTTTCGATAAAGAAATAAGCATATATATATAGTTATTATGGATGGACTCATAGTTTAATATCAATAACAGTATATATATTAGCAAACCTTTAAAAAAAGAATCGGATATGAAGAATTATCTAAGAGATAAGTTAATAAAATACTGGAGGCGGGCGGGAGGATGGAAACAAGGCAGGACAAAATGGCGGGAAGACGGACATGCAGCGACTCGCACAGCCAGGCCCACAACTCCACAGCCAAGCATGGCGGGCGAGCGTGTCACTATAAGCGCCGGCATTGGGAATTCAACCGGTACTATAGTCTGTTCACTTAAGCTAAATTCCTGGCGCCTAGGCAGGTTAGTAAGCTTGCAGCTGATTGGCTGCTCCGCTCTCCCGCTAACACTCATGTCGGACCACATCTTGCATGCTCGAGTGAGACATGTTTCTTTATTATATGCCATAGCTCAACTCATAGACGAGCTAGCCAGTTTTGCTTGACACCATCAGACTCAGCAGTGACTGTAGAATCAAGATGTATTTTAAAAACTCGACAAAACAAATACGAAAATGGTATTACGATGAGTTGAACCGTGAAGATGTTAAAAAAATGTTTATAACATGTTTTACTTATACTCACTGTTTTCAACAGTTGTTCATTGACTGCAGAAATATATTATTACATGACGTAGGAAAATTTCTCGTGAACACGATAGTGTGATCAGAATGCAGTTAAAGCTCTACGTATTGAAAACACAGAGTTATTTATAGCAACATTTCACTCGCCCCAACCATCACGGCGCTCGAGACACCCTGTATGATGATGTTAAAAAAATGAGTGTCGCGCGCGCCATGATGGTTGGGGCGAGTGACATGTTGCTATAAATAACTCTGTGTTTTCAATATGTGGAGCTTCATCTGCATTCTGATCACACTATCGTGTTCATGAGAGATTTTCCTACGTCATGTAATAATATATTTGCATGAACAACTGTTGAAAGTCATCTTGATTCTACAGTCAGTGCTGAGTCTGATGGTGTCAAGCAAAACTGGCTAGCTCGTCTATGAGTTGAGCTATGGCATATACTCAGCCACCGCGTGTAGAGGGATAGGTGTGAAGGGAAAGGAAGGGAAGGAGGAACAGCAAGGAATGGTGGGAGGGAGATGTAGGGTCGATGGTGGTCACTGGTTGGTTGCAGTTACCCGGACCTTTCACACTGGGGTAACCAGTGGCGGTCACCGGTGACGGCCACCGGTGGGCTCGTGTGAAAGAGGCCTAATTCCATCAAACAGTGGCCCGCATTACAAGTCAAACCCGAGAAGTTTCGGGTCCCTACAAAGGTCGGTTTAGGGGCTGTACTACAAGTCCAATCCGAGAAGTTTCGGGTCCCTACAAAGCTCGGGATGAATAACTCTGTAGGGACCCGAAACCTCTCGGGTTTGACATGTAATATGGCCTAGTATCTCAAAAAATAGTGATGCGAAAATAATTCCTTGGGTTGGATATTCTCAGCACCTCTAAGGTAACGTATAAAGGTCAATTTCAACTCGCAGAACACTATGAAGACGTAAAGTGATAAATATCCTTTTGTTAGTCACCCTCGGAGATGGGGTACGATATCCTGCCGCTGTTCTGCACTTAAGGGTTAGAATGAACGCCCAGAGGAACGCTCAAAGGTACGATATCGTGTCATTTTTCTGTATTTATGGGTTAGAATGAACGCCTAGTGGAACGCCCAAAGGTACGATATCCTGCCGCTGTTCTGTATTATGGGTTAGAATGAACGCCTGTCAGTCCCTTGAAAAGCTCACCCTTAAGATGAAGTACGATATCCTGCCGTTTTTTTTTTTTTCACGGCAAGGGAGGCAGCTCAGGGCTAAAAAACAAAATCAGCAACAAAAAATCAAAATCAGCAACAAAAAACAAAATCAGCAACAAAAAACAAAATCAGCAACAAAAAACAAAATCAGCAACAAAAAACAAAATCAGCAACAAAAGACAAAATCAGCAACAAAAAACAAAATCAGCAACAAAAAACAAAATCAGCAACAAAAAACAAAATCAGCAACAAAAAACAAAATCATAAAAAAAAGGCCGCTAAACGCTGCTCCGGCAAAAGAAAAAAAGAACGAGAGGCCAAAAGAGAGGTCAAGTCTGGAAGGAGAGGAGTCTTGATGGCCGCCTCACTCACTCACCCGCCCACACTCACCCTCGAAGATGGAGTAGGATATCCTGCCGTTGTCGCCCTTGTCGTGGTCCAGCGCCATCACCCGCACCACCGCCGTGCCCGCCGCGGCCCCCACGCTCACCTGGGGCAAGGAAGCGGCGACCAGTGAGGGGCAGAGGCGGAGGGACAGGCGAGGGGGTGGTGTGTAAGGTGAATAAGCTGCTACTACTACTACTACTACTACTACTACTACTACTACTACTACTACTACTACTAGTACTACAACTACTACTACTACTACTACTACTACTACTACTACTACTACTACTACTACTACTGCTACTACTACTACTACATAAATGATACCTCCACCCATGTTTATTTTCCCGACACATAATCATGGAGGGCTCCATAGCTTGGAGGTCATTAGCCCCAACTCTGTTCGCTAATGACTGTGGCATCCAACCATATCACTAATACTACCTAGCACTAAATCACCTATCATCTATTACGTCCAGATCCCCCTTTCCTTCCCTACTCAAGTCACTCCCGACCCACCCTAATGTCACTCTCCACCACTGTGGCTTCATAGTCCATATTGGAGATGTTGGTGGCTTTTGGGCAAGAGTGTCTGGTGCCCCTGAGACATAGGATGGCCGACCTGAGCAGGGAGAACGAGAGGCGACACCTCATCCAGGCGACAATGTGGCTCCTTGGCTGATGCTTCTTTTCTGAGATTAGTTCCGCGAGGCGTGCGTAGAAGCATTGGGCCCTGGGACCCATCCCGCCGGATGTGGTGAAGACGAGGGGGGTGAAGCTGCCCTGATCCACATGTTGGATTCTTTCACCGTATGCCCTTGTCTTCTCCTGCTCGTTCCTGTGGTGGGCGGCTTGCAGGGGCAGCTCACGGTGACAGGCAGCCATCGGGTCGAATATGCGGATGTCCATGAACGCCCGCTGTCCGCGCTCCCAAAGTCTGCGGACACTTACATCAACCCGTGCCTCCTGTGAGGTATTGGCCGTCCTGTACCGAAGGTGTTCGCCGACCAGGGGAAGCAGTGTTGGCTCGGTAATGACGTCTTGGCATACCTCCCCGAGCATGCTGGCTGTCATATCCCTTACCTTATCATATCGAATACAGACGAAGCCTCCCTTTTTACATGTCATGTTGTGAGTGACATCATTTGGTGATCCACAGGCACAGAGATCAGGCAGTCCCTCAATCGGCCAGCCATATCTCAGAGCAATGGCGTCGACAAATTCTTGTTTGTTGAGGCTGAAGCCCTTTGCTCTGATTGGTAATAACGTTAGCCAGTTGGAGGCGCCTGCCTCCTGTGCTGTGTGTATTTTTCTACCCATTTCTGTGGACAGGTGGTGTGTAAGACGGTCCAGCTCGTCTTTTTGGGCCTGTTGCCTTTCTTCTGAGATTTTTCTTTTAATATCTCTTATTTCTGTTTGGTCTATCTCGCCCTCTGCCTCCTGAGCGATGATCCTGTTGATGAGTGACCTGGTAAGGCTGATGGAGTTTGGTTCTCCTTATCAGCCAGCTTCTCAGGGTTGGTGATCCCCATCCCACCCAGTCTTGGGGGAAGTGCTAGCATATCCCTCTCCTCCTCCCCCAAAGCATGAGATTTCACTAGCGCCGGCAAGAATACATTCTTGACGGCATTTTCCAGTGGTCCGAGGAGTGGACTGATGCCGGGGATGGTACGCATCAGGAACGTCCACCGATGTTGGATGCCGTGGGTGTACGCTGAATAGGCAGCGTGTGGCTCAGTCTTGGCAATGGCAGACAAAGCTTCTATTTCCTTCACCCATTCAGCTACTTTGTCTCCTACGTACTCCTTCTTATATACCTCTGTCCCGATCACTGCACCTAAGTGTCGTTGTCCGTCTTTTGTCACAATGACGCCACTTCCTCTAAAGGTTTCTGCGGCATGGTCATAATGTTCAGGTTTGACAATAAGGACAGACTTGGTGGCGTTAGGGATGTATCCTATCTCAGGGCCGGCGGTGTTCATAGTGTCCCACCACCCTTTTAAGTCTGAGATTTTACCAGCACCTGAGAGGTCATCCGCATAAGCCACCTGTTTCACCCGTGTTACTGCGAACGCGATTTCATTTTGGAGGACTGATAGGCCCAGGGCGTACATAGCCATGGCAATTGGGTCACCTTGTGTTGTTCCCTCAGATGACTTTAACACTTTCACTTTTCCACTGTGGCTATTTATGTATAAGTCGGTCGGGTATGTATAGGTATTTTCGACATACATAGCTAAGCTAGGGCACTTGGTTTTAATGTTGTGTATCATAGTCTTTCTATTTATTGTGTTGAAGGCATTTTTGGCGTCAACAAGAAGCACTGCTTCGCACTCCACGTGGTCAAATATCTCCCGCATGGCATGGACTGCTGCTTCTCCTCCTGCCTGCTGCCCCGCACAAACTTGGAGGTTCCCTGCTGCCATTCTCACATCTTCTTTGACGACAGCCATGATGCATTTGCCTACGATGCGCCGCAGGACTTCTCCGACTCCTATAGGCCTGCATCCCGGCCTCTTGTCCCGGGGAATGAGGCGGCATGCAGTCAGGGCGTCCACATAGTGGCAGCTGGAGGAGGCGAGTTTTCTTGCCAGTGCTGCAATGGTGTTGCGCAAGTCACCAGCTGCATTGCCAAAGTTGGCGCTGCTCAGCAAGCTTCGCCATCCCCGTGCATCAAGTCCTGAGGGCCCCGCGCTGCCACGAGTCTGGAGGGCCTTCTTCCACACCATCTCTCCTGTTATCCTTTCGTATATAACTGGATTCGGTGGTTGGTGACATCCTGCCAGTCTCAGTCCCTTCAGGTCACTCGGTGGAATAATAATAATAATAATAATAATAATAATAATAATAATAATAATAATAATAATAATAATAATAATAATAAAACTTTCCTTCCTTACCATTACAGGTAAATCACGCCCAAAGCACATCATAACACATCGTTCTTTCTGACGTATTTTCATCACGGACTAAACAATTTATACGAAGTTAATCGCTCCGTAAACGTCCACTAATTTAACGTCACTAACTATCTCAAGTGCCTCTTCCACCTCCTCCTTCTCCTCCTACTCTTTTCCTCTCCTCCTTTACCCCCCAAAGAGCCTCGTTTACGCCTTTATGGAGCGTCCCCGTACGTGTAGGGCGTCGGGACTGCATCTCACACCCCCTTCAGCCTCGTAGGGTAAGAGGGTGTTCGTCTGAAGCGCCCATTTCAAGCTCCTGCCTTTGATCTCTCCTCCTCCCCGCCCTGCCGCTCCTCTGTCTTTCGCCGCTACTTTTATGGCTATTCTTACCGTGCTCCTAACTTTATGGCTACTCCTCTCAGGCCGCCCCGCTGTTTAAGGCCGCCTCTCGCCTCGTCCTTTTTCACCGCCAGCTCGTGAAGTTTACAAGGGAGTTAAGCGGCGTTGCAAATCCCCTTTCCCCGCCGCCGAACTTTGGGAGGTTAAACCCTTATTTGTTTCCCGCAGTTTCCCGTGATTTAAGCCGCCGGGATATTGACTCGTTGTTATGACTCAGAAAAGAAGATGGGTTACGTTTTTAAAGGTCTCGAAAGGAGCTGAAAGGTACTGATTTAGGGTCTCTCTCTCTCTCTCTCTCTCTCTCTCTCTCTCTCTCTCTAACACACACACACACACACACACACACACACACACACACTCATCATTGTTCGGTTCTGGCCAGAGGAGCGTCGTAAGTCTAGAGGATTCGGTCCAAAGGGAGAGCAACGATACATCCCCTGGCGCGGCCTCTGTTTGCTGGACTTGTGTTATTTGGGCGGGAGGTGAAACACGACTATTGACAACGGCTGTTTATGGACCCGCACCCCACGGCACGGTGAGGCACGCGCCGGGACGAGACTCGTCATACAATAACTATACATTTGACTTTAGTTCATCAGATTGTTCCAGTGTACAAATATTATGATGGAACGTTCGTCATATACAAACTTTTTTCTCTGGATTAGATATGAATCGCCTATTTATACGTTTTCTGTGTATAATAGTGATGTAGTTGCTTTAATTAACTTCCTATAATACTTACGAAAAGTATTCTTCAACTCCGGCGATATTTCACAGGTCAGGTAACTGGTGTTGGTTGAGGCGGCGGTGCACGAGCCGCCGCAGGCACAGTGTACTCACCTTGGCGGTGATCATGGGCTCCAGGAAGACGGGCTCGTGGTCGTTGGCGTCCTCCACCGTCACGGACACGCGGGCAAAGTCTGCGTTCTCCTGTCGGCCGCGGTCCCTGCAGCTCACGGTCAGCTCGTGGACGCTGGACACCTCCCTACGTGGAGATGAGCCTCAAGGTTATCACATGTTCAATAACTGCATTCAGTATACTCAGACAGCAAGACTATTCATCTTTGTTTCTTGCAGCTTGACACGCCAGCTGCTCGTCTGACCTGTCCAGGGGCTCGGCCACGATGAGGTCACCAGTGAACGAGTCCACGGTGAAGAGGCCCTGGGACGCCAAGGCCTGGGCGTGGTGCAGCGTGAAGCACACCGCGGAGGACGCCGTGGGTGACTGGTCCCTGTCTCGGCACTGCAGGGTGACCACGGTGGACCCCGGCGCCACGTCCTCGCTCACGGCACCCTCGTAGGTCCTGGCGCTGAACACCGGCCGGTGATCATTGGCGTCCATCACCTCCACCACGAGCTGCAGCGAGGGAGGCACCAAGTGGTTACGTTAGCCAAAGGGGAAATGACGGACAGCTGACGGGAAGGGTGTGTTGTGTGGAAAGGAATGTTGGAGATATATATATATAACTATATATAACTATAAATATATATATATATATATATATATATAGATATATATATATATATATATATATATATATATATATATATATATATATATATATATATATATATATATATATATATATATATATATATATATATATATATATATATATATAAATATAACTATATATATATATATATATATATATATATATATATATATATATATATATATATATATATATATATATATATATATATATATATATATATATATATATATATATATATATATATATATATATATATATATATATATATATATATATATATATATATATATATATATATATATATATATATATATATATATATATATATATATATATATATATATATATATATATATATATATATATATATATATATATATATATATATATATATATATATATATATATATAGAGAGAGAGAGAGAGAGAGAGAGAGAGAGAGAGAGAGAGAGAGAGAGAGAGAGAGAGAGAGAGAGAGAGAGAGAGAGAGAGAGATCAAACAACACTTGAGGTAGCACAATGCGAGCGTAACGAGGCGTACAAACTATAGCAGCCACAGTCTTGGTCATCCGCAACTTATAATTATTTGGCTCATCTGACAGGCGGCTGATGAGTGTCTGATGCGATGAAACTCTTCCACACGTTTTGACCTCTCTTTTGGCCTTTTACTCAGCCTCGTCTTGTTGGAGCAGCGCCTAGCGGGCTTTTTTTGTTGCTTTTTTGTTTTGCCCTTGAGCTGTCTCCCTTGCTGTAAACAAACAAACAAACAAACAAAACAGCACCGTTACCATCCGTTGCATCCTCGGAATAATATGAAGAAACCTACGGATCAATAAGTCACTTTTTCGATATCACTAAAAGTTGGCGACGCTTTCAGTCACGAACATCTCTGGGGCCTTACTCTTAAACATTCCGGCGACCCAGCACATGTATCAGGCAAGGCTTTCGGAGGAGCAGCGGGCATTTCCAGGGCTACTTTTATGAACCTGGTGGTAGTTTGAGCATTTGAAAGGATACTTTTATGAACCTGGTGGGAGTTTAACCCTTCCTCTGCACCATGAGCCTAAAAAAACACTCATTAGAACCATATAAATCTCCTTTTCGGCCTTTGGAAATGACTGATGTGAAGGCGGAAGCGTCTGAGGATAGGTTCACTATGCCCTATACTTAAAAATTTCGGCGTCCAAGCACACATTTGACAAGGCTTTCGGAGGAGCTGCGGGCATTTCCAGGGGTACTTTTACGAACCTGGTGGTAGTTTGACCCCTCCTCTGTATAATGAGCCTAAAAAAACACTCATTAGAACAATATAAATCTTCTTTTCGGCCTTTGGAAATGACTGATGTGGAGGCGGAGGGGTCTGAGAATAGCGACCCTGGGCTCTATGCTTAAAAATTTCGGAGCCTAAGCACACACAATTGGCAAGGCTTTCGTAGGAGTTGAGGGCATTTCCATCAGTAGTTTTATGTCCCTGGTGGTAGTTTGACCCTTCCTCTGCACCATGACCCTAAATAACACTCTTTACAACAATATAAATCTCCTTTTCGGCCTTTGGCAGTGACTGATGTGAGAGGCTGAAGCGTCTGAGAATACCGCCGCCAGTAGCGTGAGGCAGCGGTATTAGTCTGCTTTACGATGCAACGGCCCGGCCCGCGCTCCCCTCCGCTCATCGGTAAACACTAAGGTCGGTAGTATAAGACATACTCGCTTCTCACATCTGTATTTCTAAAGGTCAAAGAGGGGATCAACTGAGTTGTAATGAGTGTTTCTTTAAGTTCACGGTACAGAGGAAGGGTCACACTACCACCAGGGTCATAAAACTACTCCTGGAAATGCCCAAAACTCATACGAAAGCCTTGTCAAATATGTGTACTTGGGCGGCGAAATGTTTAGTAGTACGGCCCTAAGTCTATATATACCAAGTCAAGTCACTCTGCTTCAAAACTGCGACCGGTACGCGCAGGAGGCGGTTTTGGGGCGGAGCAGCGGGATGACGTCACTTGAAGCTAAAAAAAAAAGAAAAAAATACCCGCCAGTTCAGGGGTGACTAAAGTTGGGGCCGTATGTGCACTCTGGATATGCATTCTCGCCTCCTTTCACAGGGCGTTCAGGCAAGCCACTGACGAAAAAAATATGTCTTTTTATTGTGCTATTGCGTGACTGCAATTCCATTGCCTACAAACAGCGGTGTGGGGTGTGAGGGAGGGTATAATGAAGTGATTGATTTAAATTAGTCCGCCTTTCTTCGTTTTCTCTAAATCCCTGTTTCTACATTCTCTACTAACGGTTTCAGGGGTCGTGTTCCCCTGTTTTTCGCAAATAAAACTTTAACAAAGCGTCGGACAAGGATGTTATTTTGGCAGTGGATGTTTGAGACCCCGACCTAATGGGCAAAAATATGATTTGGTGTCACATGTGGTTAATGAATCATAATTTTGCCCATTAGGTCGGGGTCTCAAACATCCACTGCCAAAATAACATCCTTGTCCGACGCTTTGTTAAAGTTTTATTTGCGAAAAACAGGGGAACACGGCCCCTGAAACCTTTAGTAGTTTGGCTCTAAGCAGTGTCACGCGTAAACCACGCCTCGGCCGTGTCTCCTCCCACAAACCTGCGTATGACTTGACTTGGTGTATATAGACTTAGGGTAAACACACTACTCACCATCGAGACATATCGCTCCGTGGGGAGAACACCGCGCCCGCCCGTAACTTGGAGGACATATTCGCGAGTCATAAAGGTAAAGTATCACAAGACCTTCGAGCTAAAACACCGCCACAGGATCGAAGCGGAATAACCCTGGTGATAGTTTGGTCCTTCCTTTGCATCATGAACCTAAAAACACTTATTAGAACACAACTGATCTCTTAAATATTATGGCACCAAAGCTCACATATTTGACAAGGGAGTTTTGAGCATATCCAGGGGTAGTTTTGTGACCCTGGTGGTAGTCTGACCCTTCCTCTGTAACATGAACCTAAAAGAACATTCATTAGAACCCGATTACTCTCCCTTTTGGCCTTTGGAAATGCTGATGTGAGAAGCGGAAGCGACTGAGAACACCAACCTTGGACGCACGGTGGCTGGTGGTAGTCTGACCCTTCCTCTGTACCTTGATTGAGCTTAAAAGAACACTCATTAGAACCCGACTACTCTCCCTTTTGGCCTTTGGAAATTGCTGATGTGAGAAGAGGAAGCGTCTGATAATGCCAACCTTGGAGGCATGCTGGTTAGGGTAAAGCCCCTATACATCAGCACTCAGTTTGGAGGGAGAGTTAGTTTATAAGGCTAAAACTCAACACTTCGTCGTTAATCGCAGTTCACCGCAGGCTGGGCAGTGCATTTTGCCTTTGTGTCGCTTTCGAAAAACAAAAGAGCATCCGTCGCCCCCGAATTTGCATATGTCACAAACTGCTTTAACAATTTACAAACAATATTAGCTGCCATGAAAAATATTGTACTTTAAATTCAGTGTTTTACAGCGCCGGGGGAAACAGAGAGAGAGGGAGAGAGAGGCCGCACCGCATTCAGCTCGCCGGCCGATGACATCATGAGACTATAATTTTGACGGCATAAAAAAAGTTTACGGGCGGGAGTGAGTCACGTTGTTTGTGTGCTGTGCCGTAAATACTGACGCTGGAACAATGGAATACAACACGGTGGGGCAAGAGTTAACAGTTAGCGAGTATCTTATTGAGAGAGAGAGAGAGAGAGAGAGAGAGAGAGAGAGAGAGAGAGAGAGAGAGAGAGAGAGAGAGAGAGAGAGAGAGAGAGAGAGAGATTATATAAACAAAAATGATGATCTCTCTCTCTCACTCACTCACTCACTCACTCACTCACTCTCTCTCTCTCTCTCTCTCTCACACTGACCTTGGTGGCGGCGGTGTGGACGCCGTCTGTGGCCGTGACGGTGAGGGCGTAGTGGTGCTGGTCCTCGTGGTCCAGGCGGCGCGCCAGGCTCACCAGGCCAGAGTCCACGCCCATGCTGAACCGGCCGCTCTCGTCGCCCTCTGCCCGTGAGAAAGACACGTTAGTAAAGGGAATGAAGCGAGCAAAATATATCCTAGGTATCATTTTTTCCCCCAGTTCTGATATACCCAAAACTTGACTGAGTTCGCCATTCTGTAGCGTAAAAAAAAATTGATCTGCCCACGAGAAAGATACGTTAGCAAAGGAAATGAGGCGAGCAAAATATATCCTGGGTAGTATTTTTCCCCCAGTTCTGATATTCCTAAAACTTGACTGAGTTCGCCATTCTGTAGCGTAAAAAAAAAAAAATGTTAAGCTGTCCACGGGAAAGATACGTTAGCAAAGGAAATGAGGCGAGCAACACATATCCTAGGTATTATTTACCTCCAGTTCTGATATTCCCAAAATTGACTAAGTTCGCCATTCTGTAGCGTAAAAAAAAAAAAAAAAAGTTAATCTGCCCACGAGAAAGATACGTCAGCAAAGGAAATGAGGCGAGCACACATATCCTAGGTAACATATTTTTCCCCCAGTTCTGATGTACCCAAAACTTGACGTAGTTCGCCATTCTGTAAGGTAAAAAGTTATGCTGACCGGTAGCAAAACGTGTAATCGAAGGAAAAGTTGGAAAGTTTCGTTTAGTCGGCGCAACATCTGTGGTCATGTTGGTGGTAAATCATATCCGCCAGGGTTACTTTATTGGACAAAACTTACAGAGCGGACAACACATATGATATGTGGAACAATGTGTAACGGTGGACGACAAGAGAACGTGGACGGACAGTCAAAGGTAAACGAATACAAGGAAAGTTAACGATGAAGACGCGACAAGACAGACTGGCAGACGACGACGGACATTACATGACGCTGAAATGTAGTCTCTTTGCAGCACCCATTTTCGGAAGGAACACGGAATTTTGCGAGTGACTGCACAGATTACTCCCCAGTGACGAGGAAGGAGGAACGAAATCTTCCCTGCTGACGGTGATGCGTTGCGATGGTAGCGTTGTGTTGCGCGGTAAGTTGCGCTGGTCGAGCTGGGGCAAGTAGTGCAGTGACAACAGCTACAGTGGTCGAGCTGGAGTAGGAGGTGTGCGGACGCAGCTACGGTGAGTCGAGCTGAGTGGTAATACAACAGCTACGGTGAGTCGAGCTGGAGTGAGTAATGCAGTGACAACAGCTACGGTAAGTCGAGCTGAAGTGTTGAGCAGCGATGAGTTGAGCAGCGAGGTTGAGCAGCGAGGGTTGAGCAGCGATGAGTTGGGCTGCGTGAGGTGGGCTGCGTGAGGTGGGCTGCGTGAGGTGGGCTGCGGTGAGTTGAGTGGTTGGCTGTTCTGGAAGGCGAAGAGTTGCATGTCGTCAGGTATGGTGAAGTCGAGCGGCGTGGAGATGGGCAATAGGCACTGGCGTAAACGCGCCGGGGCCGGCAGTCATAGAGAGTGCGTCGAGGAACTGCGATAGGCAACTGACAGCGTGTCAGGGGCCTCGGCAGTCGGTGAGTAGAACGACTGCGTGTATTAAACAAGCAGCTGCCAGCGTGTCAGGGGCCTCGGCAGTCCGTGAGGGCGTCGAATGACTGCGTGGTAAGGCGCTAGATGCCAGCGTGCCAGGACCACAGCCGGTTGAGAATTGAAAGGCGCAAGCATATGCCAGCCGCGGCAGTCGTGAGTGCGTCGAACGACTGCGTGGGCGGGGCCACAGCGAGTTGAAAAGTTCAGGGCCTCTGTCAAGGAGTGAGTGTGCCAGTGTTCTGAACTGTTGCTGGACACACTGCTATGAGGATCCACAGGAGAGTAAGGTAATACAAGAGGTGGTAGATCAGGAGGCGGTGGTGCCAATCAGGCAGCTAGTAATCAGTGGGGTGTCACACTGTGTTTGCGTGTCTCTCTGAGTCTGTATGGTGTGTGGCATACACTGAGTCTGTATGGCGTGTAATACCTGTCATATGCCGAAGAGAGACAGAAGGGGAAGGAATTATAGGAGAAGGGAACAGATCCCAGGAGACGGGACACAACCGTAATCGAAGGAAACGAAGCGAACAAAACAGATCATCAAAGAGATAAACGTTACCAACTTTAGGGCATTATTTTCCTCACCCAGTTTACTGATTCAACCCCCAAAGATGAGTTAGCCATTCTGTAGCGTTTAAACATACATTATAACCAGTAGAAAACACGTTTGCAAAGGAAATGAAGCGAGCAAAACATATCCTAGGTATTATTCTTCCCCCAAATTAATGATTCACCACAAAGTTTGACTGAGTTCGCCATTCTGTAGCGTGAAAAAAAAGGTACTCCCGGTAGAAAATTACGTTAGGAAAGGAAAGAAAGCGAGCGAAACACATTCTAAGTATAATTCTTCCCAAAAATTACGGATTCACCCCAAAACTTGACTGAGTTCGCCATCCTGTAGCGTAAAAAAAATGTTACTCTGACCGGTAGAAAACACGTTAAAAAAGAAAACAAAGCCAGAGAAACATATCCTACGTATTATTCTTCCCAAAAATTACTGATTCACCCCAAAACTTGACTGAGTTCGCTATTCCGTAGCGTAAAAAACGGTTACTCTGACCGCTAGAAAAATACGTTAGCAAAGAAGCGAGCGAGACGTGTCCTAGGTATTATTTCCCCCAGTTACTGACACCCAAAACTTGACTGAGGTAGCCATTCCGTAGCGTGAAAAACGGTTACTCTGACCGCTAGAAAAATACGTTAGCAAAGAAAACAAAGCGAGCGAGACATGTTCTAGGTAAAAATTTCCCTCAGTCACCGATACACCCAAAACTTGACTGAGGCAGCCAGTCTGTAGCGTGAAAAGAAGTTGCTCTGATCGGTAGAAAATCACTTTAGCTGAGGAAATGAAGCGAGCAAATCACATCCTTGAAATAAACGTGACTAGGTATCTCTTACTTAGTAGGTATTGTTTTTCCCTCAAATCACTAATACAACCCAAAACTTGCGGTCGCCATTCTGTAGCGAAAAAAAAAAGGAGGCGAAAAAAAAAAGTTATTCTGGCCAGTAGAGGAAACACGTTATCAAAGGAAACAAAGTGAGAAAATCGTAACCTAGAACTAAACGTCACTCTTCTAAGGTATTTCCCTTTAAAAAAATACTGATCTAACAACAACAACAACAACAAAAAAAATGAGTCAGCCATTCTGTGACCAATGGAAAAAGTTAGTCTGGTCACTGTTCCTGTACTCGTCACGTCACCGGCTACCAAGACGAGGACAAACGGTGACTGAAGGTACAGTTGGGAGCACACGCTAAAGCTGCGCGTGGCGGCGGTGCACATCTCCGTATGAATAGGAATGCAGCAAAGTCAACAAGGGCCTCCGACCGATATTGCTTGACGCTTTCGGTTCTCACATCAACAATTTCCAAAGGCCAAAAAGGAGATCAGTCGGGTTCTAATGAGCGTTTTTTTAAGATCAAGTTACAGAAGAAGGGTCAACGTAACACCAGGGTCATAACACTACTCCTGGAAATGCCCACAACTCCTACGAAAGTCTTGTCAAATAGATATGCTTGGGCTCCGAAATGTTTAATGGCCGCTTTCACAGCCGTTTTGTTTGTTTTGATCGTTACCAATGGTTGTTATCGCCGCTTTAGTATTTCCACGTCAAACTGGCCGATGGGGTAGTGGCGGCTGCATGATTAGCCTAGCACCGCACCTTACCACGCACTCTCAACACCTCTCGCTTCCTCTGCAGCCGCCACTACCACATAGGCCAGTTTCACGTGGAAAACTATAGCGTCGATCGCCGCCATTGGTAACGATCAAAACAAACAAAACGACTGAAAGCGGGTTAAGAATGCGACCCTATATGTCCCTCACCTGTGATGTAGTACCACAAGGTGTCGTTATCCGGGTCCTGAGCGTTGATGAAGGACACCAGGTGGCCCGGCGCGTCCGTCTCCATCACGTGGGCGGGGGGCGGCGGCTGCAGGACCGGCGGGTTGGGAGACTCCTCGGGCACGTCCATCACACGCACGAGGACCCGCGTGGTGGCCGTCAGCTGCGGCGCCCCGTTGTCCTTCACCTGGATCTGAGGAGGAGGAGGAAGAGGAGGTGTTAGGGAGGCAAGGGAGTTCTCGTCCGTATACTCTCAGACGATTTCAGCTCTCACACAAGTATTTCCAGGCTCTGACGGGGAAGAAATAAACAAATTCCATCCGTATTTTCAGGCGATGCAATCTCTCACAAGTGTTTCCAGGCTCTAAGGGGGAAGGGGAAGGGGAGGGGGAGGTGTTAGGATGTCAAGGGAGTTCTCGTCCGCATTCTCACACGATTTCAGATCTCACAAGTATTTCCAGGCTCTGACGGGGAGGAGGAGGAGGAAGGATTCCAGGCTCTGAGGGAAGAACTGAGGGGAAGAGGAAGGGGAGGTGTGTGAGTGAGACAAACAGATTCACGTCAGATATTCCCAGGCGATTATATCTCTCACAACAAGTATTTCCAGGCTCTGAAGGGGAGGAAGAGGAGGAAGGGAATGTGTGTGAGTGAGACAAACAAATTCACGTCAGTATTCTCACACGATTTCAGTTCTCACAAGTATTTCCAAGAGCCGAAAAGGAGATTAATTGGGTTCTAAAGAGTTGGCTTTTGGTTCATGGTGCAGAAGCCTTGTCAAACTATCACTAGGCTCATAAAACTACCCATGGGAATACCAATAGCAACCTCTACAAAATCCTTATCAAATGTGGGTGTGTAACTCAGGGAGGGCCATATTCTTACATATTCCGGTGACCTGACACATGTATTTGACAAGGCTTTCGCAGGAGTTTTGGTCATTTCCAGGGGTAGTTTTATGAGCCTGGTGGTAGTCTGACCCATCATCTGTACTATGGAACTAAAAACACTCATTAGAACCCGATGAACCTTCTCTTCGGCCTTTGGAAATGGTTGGTGTGAGCAGCAGAAGCTTCTCAAGATACCGACCTGAGCCCCGAAATGTTTGGGAATATGGGGAACAGTTTGGGGTATACTGTTTCTAGGGGTTTATCTTGTCTCAGCCAATTACTGTTATCATAGCTAAGGTAAGGGAAACAACCTTAACATGGGATCAATTTTTACACGAATATTCTACTGTCCAAATCCTTATGCAAGAGTTAACCAGCATCTTCATTCTTTCATCACTTAAACTCTGGGACAGCCTTCCTTCGTCTATATTTCCTCCTGCCTCTGACTTGAATTCTTTGAAGAGGAGTGTATTAAGACACCTCTACTCCTGAAATTGACCTCTCTTTTGGCCGCTCATCACTTTTGTCTCTGTAGGAACAGCGATTAACGAGCTTTTTTTGCTTTTTTGTTGCCTTTGAGCTGTTTCTTTGGCTGTAAAAAAAGGCATGTCATACTCACCATCAAATCGAAGGTCTTGCTCAGGGAAAGGCCTTGTTGCTGACTTGGCCAGTCTTTGGGTGGATCTTGAAGCGGCCCTTCTTGCCCTTGCCGGTCCTGATGCTGTAGTCCAGGTCACCGTTCATGCCCACGTCCGCATCTCTGGCGAACACCTTCAGGGGAATAGGGGAAGGTACTGAGAGGCGGCACCGAGCAGGGAGGTCCACGTGGCTACAAGGCCCGTGAAGGCAATGCTCCGTCTGCTTGCACTACCTTGGGACAACCGATGTGTTATAGGGGAACGTTGCTCGAGTGTTGGTGATCATTAAGTCAACCTCCCTAAAGGAATGTATCTCACGGCTGTGTATGGACGTCAAAAACATGCAGGTATAGGATCAAACCCCAAGTATGTTTAAGAAGTAAATAGGTTTTATATGTGATCATACATTTTAAGTCTCCTTTCCCAGAGAGAGGTTTAGTGAGTGGAGTTTGAAATGACTTACAAATAAACATGTTAGTGGTGTTATTGAGTTAATGCTAACATACACATTCCAGAAAACGAAGTCATTACGTCTACTGCAGTACGAACAACAAGATACTGTCACCATGCTCCCCAAGACTACACGGAACAGAAGGATGAACGGAACACTGAGCCACGACAACGCCCCGCACATGCACAGACGGCCTCAGGGGGCGTGTGTGTGTCCTGCCCCGTGGCTCGTGTTCCCGGGCTATCACAGAACAGAACATAAATATTATAACACAATGCGTGCAGCACAAACTGTCAGGGGCACATCTTCTAGGACATCAGGAGGCGTCCGTCCCAGAGAACACCTGCTCCGTGTCCTGCTATGAAACAAAACAGTCACAAGGGGGTTCAACATGCCCTCTGAACACCGCCAGTGACGGAGACGCGGAACCAAATCATAAAAGTAAAACAAAACAGTAAGTAAAACAAAAGTACATCTAGACACGCGAAACTCGACGCGTGCACCGCCTGCATGCGCCGACGTGACTCACAGGAGAGCACCCATGCTGACGATGACACTGACACGGGTCCTCTGCCACGCCGGTGTGGTGCGCCCGCGGTGAACAGCGCCGCTGTGGTGTCATGAGACATCCCAAGATCGTGAGACATCCCATCCTGAATACATCCATGAATTTCGACACGGTACCGTGTCTTTTTGTCGACTTCTTGTCGGGATCTGTCCAACCAAGTTTATTTATATTATTATGAAAGCAAATGATGACGTATGTGTGTATATAACTAGGATATCAACAATCACTCTTCTTCTTCTTCTTGTGAGCTGTTCCGCTTTGCATCGCTTTTTAGGTCCTCCTTGGTACTTTTTACACTTGATGCTTCACTTAGTTACTTGGTGATAGCAAAGATTGGGTTCCGCGATGCGAAGTTAAGGATGGGATGTCTTACGATACCGGATGACAGATGACACCACACCGCCACTCGTCTGCGTAACCATTATTAGTAAACAGCGCCGCCACTCGTCTGCGTAACCATTATTAGTAAACACCGCCGCCACTCGTCTGCGTAACCATTATTAGTAAACAGCGCCGCCACTCGTCTATGTAACCATTATTAGTAAACAGCGCCGCCACTCGTCTACGTAACCATTATTAGTAAACAGCGCCGCCACTCGTCTACGTAACCATTATTAGTAAACAGCGCCGCCACTCGTCTACGTAACCATTATTAGTAAACAGCGCCGCCACTCGTCTACGTAACCATTATTAGTAAACAGCGCCGCCACTCGTCTACGTAACCATTATTAGTAAACAGCGCCGCCACTCGTCTACGTAACCATTATTAGTAAACAGCGCCGCCACTCGTCTATACAACCATTATTAGTAAACAGCGCCGCCACTCGTCTATACAACCATTATTAGTAAACAGCGCCGCCACTCGTCTACGTAACCATTATTAGTAAACAGCGCCGCCACTCGTCTACGTAACCATTATTAGTAAACAGCGCCGCCACTCGTCTACGTAACCATTATTAGTAAACAGCGCCGCCACTCG
Organism: Eriocheir sinensis; assembly: GCF_024679095.1. Classification (NCBI taxonomy): domain Eukaryota; kingdom Metazoa; phylum Arthropoda; class Malacostraca; order Decapoda; family Varunidae; genus Eriocheir; species Eriocheir sinensis. The sequence continues at coordinate 1,447,462 of NW_026112164.1, forward strand.
TCTATACAACCATTATTAGTAAACAGCGCCGCCACTCGTCTATACAACCATTATTAGTAAACAGCGCCGCCACTCGTCTACGTAACCATTATTAGTAAACAGCGCCGCCACTCGTCTATACAACCATTATTAGTAAACAGCGCCGCCACTCGTCTACGTAACCATTATTAGTAAACAGCGCCGCCACTCGTCTACGTAACCATTATTAGTAAACAGCGCCGCCACTCGTCTATACAACCATTATTAGTAAACAGCGCCGCCACTCGTCTATACAACCATTATTAGTAAACAGCGCCGCCACTCGTCTACGTAACCATTATTAGTAAACAGCGCCGCCACTCGTCTACGTAACCATTATTAGTAAACAGCGCCGCCACTCGTCTATACAACCATTATTAGTAAACAGCGCCGCCACTCGTCTACGTAACCATTATTAGTAAACAGCGCCGCCACTCGTCTATGTAACCATTATTAGTAAACAGCGCAGCCACTCGTCTACGTAACCATTATTAGTAAACAGCGCCGCCACTCGTCTATACAACCATTATTAGTAAACAGCGCCGCCACTCGTCTACGTAACCATTATTAGTAAACAGCGCCGCCACTCGTCTATACAACCATTATTAGTAAACAGCGCCGCCACTCGTCTACGTAACCATTATTAGTAAACAGCGCCGCCACTCGTCTACGTAACCATTATTAGTAAACAGCGCCGCCACTCGTCTACGTAACCATTATTAGTAAACAGCGCCGCCACTCGTCTATGTAACCATTATTAGTAAACAGCGCCGCCACTCGTCTACGTAACCATTATTAGTAAACAGCGCCGCCACTCGTCTATACAACCATTATTAGTAAACAGCGCCGCCACTCGTCTATGTAACCATTATTAGTAAACAGCGCCGCCACTCGTCTACGTAACCATTATTAGTAAACAGCGCCGCCACTCGTCTACGTAACCATTATTAGTAAACAGCGCCGCCACTCGTCTACGTAACCATTATTAGTAAACAGCGCCGCCACTCGTCTACGTAACCATTATTAGTAAACAGCGCCGCCACTCGTCTACGTAACCATTATTAGTAAACAGCGCCGCCACTCGTCTATACAACCATTATTAGTAAACAGCGCCGCCACTCGTCTATACAACCATTATTAGTAAACAGCGCCGCCACTCGTCTACGTAACCATTATTAGTAAACAGCGCCGCCACTCGTCTATACAACCATTATTAGTAAACAGCGCCGCCACTCGTCTACGTAACCATTATTAGTAAACAGCGCCGCCACTCGTCTACGTAACCATTATTAGTAAACAGCGCCGCCACTCGTCTACGTAACCATTATTAGTAAACAGCGCCGCCACTCGTCTATACAACCATTATTAGTAAACAGCGCCGCCACTCGTCTATACAACCATTATTAGTAAACAGCGCCGCCACTCGTCTATGTAACCATTATTAGTAAACAGCGCCGCCACTCGTCTATACAACCATTATTAGTAAACAGCGCCGCCACTCGTCTACGTAACCATTATTAGTAAACAGCGCCGCCACTCGTCTACGTAACCATTATTAGTAAACAGCGCCGCCACTCGTCTATACAACCATTATCAGTACTAAAGGTGGCTGTGATAGGTTAGTTAGGCGGTATACACGTTGATGAACACCCGCAGACCTTTTTTTTCATCTTCTTCTTCTTCTTCTTCTTCTTTGTCAGATTTATCAGCCCGTCGTTATACATGGTCGTTGAACAACCGCAGACTAACCGTTTACGATTGAGAACGATTATTCAGCCTTTACCGCTTCCATTAACGAGAAAAGCTTGGCTGCAGTGGCGTTGGTGAGCTAATTATTAGGACTGTATCACCTTTCACATATATATCTAATAACAAACGTTGCAGTTACAGAAAGTCCAGCAGAAAACAGGGCACTCACTGGCCACAACAAAGTCGATATTTAGTAACAATAAACTTCGCTGGACAACGAAGACTCGGAACACGACAAAGAGGCGACCGTCAGGACAAGTTGACTTCCAGCTCGTGAGTCCTGCACTGATATAAATAGGAACGCAGATATATTACGTGTCCCTCTTTACTATATACATTAGGGAGGCATGAACGTATCTCACCATTGCGTGTTTCCTCGGAGGCTAAGAATACCACGCCACAGTCTTCGGGCCGACAATGCGGTAAAGGGACGCGTGGAGCCTTGTGTGTTAGCTGTTCATGCCTGGCCACGAGACACTCAGATGTCCGATGTGGCGCGAGGAAGCTGTCCTAGCATCACAAAACAGCTCATGAAAATCAACAACTACGACTAATCCCCAAGGCCACAGAGAAGGTTAACCGGGTTTCATGGGTGACTTTCCCGTTCAAGAAGCAGAAGTCGTGTAAAACTGTTCTAGCATCACAAAACACCTCATGAAAATCAACAACTACGACTAATCCCCAAGGCCACAGAGAAGGTTAACCAGGTTTTCATGAGTGACGTTCCCGTTCAAGAAGCAGAAGTCGTGTAAAACTATCACTGGGATCACAAAACAGTCCATGAAAGGCCCAGCAAATTCTTAAACGTATCAGGCTAACGACTATTTCCCGAGACCACAGAGAATATTAACCGGGTTTTCATGGGTGACTTTCCCGTTCAAGGTGCAGAGGACGTACAACTATCACTGGCATCACAAAACAGCCATGGAAATCCCAGCAACTACGACTAATTCCTAAGGCCACAGAGACGATTAACCGTTCAAGAAGCTGAAGTCGTGTAAAACTATCACTGGAATCACAAAACAGTCCATGGAAGGCCCAGCAACCAGCCAAGAGAAGATGGCGCCACTATAAACACTTGCCTGCGCCATGACGGGCTGGGGCCGAATACCATTCAGGCCCCTCAAGCAAGCCTACCGGCGCAATAGGCGGAGACATAAAAAAAACTTCTACGAGAGGCTTTTCGAACAGACGAACTGAGGCGCCCAGACGTTTAGGAATACAAACTTAGAAATCTGTCGACCCTGGGATAATACTACCACCATATTAATTCACAGATAGACGACACGAGCTTGATGCAGACTTTAAGCTGCGGGGATGAAGGAAATGAAATTGTAATGAAGTCACCGGCGAAACGAAAACACGCAGAAGACATGTTTGGAAATTAGCTCTTTACCAAAACTTATAATTAGGAAATGAGTCGAACGTAGGCTCCCCCCCCCCCCCTCTCTCTCTCTCTCTCTCTCTCTCTCTCTCTCTCTCTCTCTCTCTCTCTCTCTCTCTCTCTCTCTCTCTCTCTCTCTCTCTCTCTCTCTCTCTCTGTCTGTCTGTCTGTCTGTCTCTCTCTCTCTCTCTCTAGTGGCGTTCCTCAGGGCTCGGTTCTTGGCCCAGTGCTCTTCATTATTTACATCAACGATGTGGATGTTGGAATCAATAATCTCATAAGTAAATTTGCAGACGACACAAAGATTGATAACTCGGTTCTCACTGACGAAAACAGATAAAGACTCCAAGAGGATTTGTATAAAAGTTCAGCTTGGTCTGATAAATGGGAGATGCTCTTTAATGTAGACAAGTGCCAAGTCCTTCAAGTCGGAACAAGAAATAAGAAGTTCGATTACGAAATGCGCGGCGTCAAACTCAAAAGCGTTCAATGCGTTAAGGACTTGGGGGTCAGAATCACGTCAGACCTCAAATTTTCACAGCAATGCATCGATGCAGTAAATAAAGCGAACAGAATGTTGGGCTTCATAAAAAAAAACCTTTTTATTAAAAAATAGAGAAGTAATACTTCCGCTCTACAATTGTTTAGTCAGACCCCACTTGGAATATGCGGTACAGTTTTGGTCTCCCCATCATGCAAAGGACATTGCTAAATTAGAAGGTGTTCAACGTCGGGCAACAAAAATGATCCCTTCCTTGCGCAACAAATCCTACGAAGAAAGGCTTTCCACCCTTAACATGTTCTCTCTTGAGAAACGTCGCCTTTGAGGAAAACTGATCGAACGTTTTAAAATACTTAATGGTTTCACGAATGTGGACAGATCAAAATTGTTTATGATCGATGACACTTTGCGAACGAGGAACAATGGCACAAAACTCAAATGTAGACAAGTAAATTCAGACTGCACCAAATTTTTCTTCACCAACGTTGTAGTGCGAGAATGGAATAAGCTCCCACCATCAGTGGTCCAGTGTAACACGATTGACTCCTTTAAAAACAAGCTCGACCGTCACTTCCTTCAACTTAATATTAACTAGAGTAGAAATGAAAAATTTCGGAGACATCTGATTAATGTAAAATCACTTAGGTTTAAGGACATATCACCTAGTGTGGACCAAGGGGTCTGTGTGGTCTGATTCTCTATGTAAATCTATGTAAATCTCTCTCTCTCTCTCTCTCTCTCTCTCTCTCTCTCTCTCTCTCTCTCTCTCTCTCTCTCTCTCTCTCTCTCTCTCTCTCTCTCTCTCTCTCTCTCTCTCTCTCTCTCTCCGTCTGTCTGTCTGTCTCTCTCTCTCTCTCTCTCTCTCTCTCTCTCTCTCTCTCTCTCTCTCTCTCTCTCTCTCTCTCTCTCTCTCTCTCTCTCTCTCTCTCTCTCTCTCTCTCTCTCTCTCTCTCTCTCTCTCTCTCTCTACGAACATGATCCAATTCCTGTAAAGCGCGCGCACACACACACACACACACACACACTCAACTGCCCCCCTTCCCTCCCAACACACATTATATATATTTCATTTTTTGTTTCATTGTACATTATCAGAGCGCGTGGCATGTTTAATTCAACCACTGATAGGCGGACCCATCAACGCTGAAAATATACAAGATTCATTGGAATATAATGTGTGTGTGTGTGTGTGTGTGTGTGTGTGTGTGTGTGTGTGTGAGAGAGAGATGGATAGATATAGATAGAAAGAGAGAGAGATAGATACACAGACAGATATACAGACAGATATATCGATAGATAGAGAGAGAGTTAAACAAGTATCGTTCGTGTGGTGTATTTTTCCCCTCCACCAACAATCTGTATTCCCCGTTCCGTTCATTTCCGGCGCCGCGTGCTATCACGTAATCGTATTCTCCTGTTCAGCTTAACATTGATATTGGAACGAATTTCATTTATCTATCGGATGTTATTTTTTTTATTGGTTACGAATGACATGAAAACTACTACTAACTTTATAGCATAACTTCATGATGAGATTTGTGGGTATTTGCATTTCTTTTCCACCTAAGTATGTTGATTTCTCTCTCTCTCTCTCTCTCTCTCTCTCTCTCTCTCTCTCTCTCTCTCTCTCTCTCTCTCTCTCTCTCTCTCTCTCTCTCTCTCTCTCTCTCTCTCTCTCTCTCTCTCTCTCTCTCTCTCTCTCTCTCTCTCTCTCTCTCTCTGGTATTGACAGGCCGGGGAACTTATGTGAGGCAATAGTAAGAAAACGTCAAAATTCCTACAACGTATTTTACACTCTTTATTCTTTCTTTTTTATTCAATATTCTCATAAATTTCTGCCGGTGTGTGTGTGTGTGTGTGTGTGTGTGTGTGTGTGTGCGCTGAGAGAGAGAGAGAGAGAGAGAGAGAGAGAGACAGACAGACAGACAGACAGACAGACAGACAGACAGACAGACAGACAGACACACACACACACACACACACACACACACACACACGCAACCCCTCCACCCCCCACCCCCCCGACACACACAAAGAACGCCAAAACGAAAACTCAACCTCAAAAAAAAAAATCACATCCACCACAAAAAATTACATCACAAAACACCGCAAAAAAAAGCATAATAAAAAACAACAGAGCGGTCGGTAATTGAATCCAACTGACATGTTTTAATTTTGGGCCACGTCGTCGCAATAATGAGTTCGCTATCCCGATTATGCCTCTCGGACTGGTGGCAACAAGGGGGAGAGGAACGCCCACAACAAGTACATAATGACTCACGCGCTTATTACTGTGTTGGTCAATGAGGGACAGTTATTATTTGGCCAATGGATCACGGGGCGGAGAGGGGGCTGGGGTAAGGGAGGTTGGGGCGAGAGGGGATTGCGTCGAGGCGTGGGGGTGTCGGGGTGAGGGGGGTTGGGGAGGGGTAGAGAGGGAGTTGGGGCGAGAGGTGGTCGGGGCGGGGTTGAGAGGTAGGTCGGGGTGAGGGGGGAAGGCATGTGGAGTAATTCTGAGGTCCATATTAACAAACTCTTCGAGGCAGAGGTTGTCGGGGTTTCCATGGGTGTTTTCCTGAGCCTGGCGGAAGTTTTGTAAGGCTTCCGCGCCATGGAAACGCTCTTGACATCCTAACGTTTAATACTTAGGTCGCTATTATCAAACTTTTCGAAGCCTTAGTACCTCTATTTCAAAAGGCTCTCAGAGAGGTTGTCGGGGTTTCCATGGGTGGTTTCCTGAGCCTGGCGGTAGTTTTGTAAGGCTTCCGCGCCGTGAACGGGGAAACACTCATGACATCCCGACGTACTTCCTCTCTGGCTTTAATAAACGTTCGTAACAAGAGCCACAAACGTTCGATAATTATAATGAGCGTGATAAACCTCAGAGGAGCAGTTAAGCATTAAACATCTAGAAAAACAAACAAACACTCTATATTATTAAGCCAACGAGTCGGGAGGTCATACTTTTTTTCCTGTATTAATTTATTCACAATGAAAACGCTATTAATTATTTTTCCAGGTGTCGTATAATTAATAAAGCGATGGACAGACTTAGTTTTGAACGGGATTTGAGTTGTTATTGTTTTGTGAAATACTGATGAAAGGTCAATGCACTTAGAGAAACTTGCGAACTCCCTCCCCCCCTCTCTCACACACACACACACACACACACACACACACACACACACACACACACACACACACACACACACACACACACACACACACACACACACACACACACACACACATTTTAGCTCCTTTTTTCCTCAGACACTTTCGGCTCTCACAGCAATTATTTCCCAAGTCCACAAAGGATATGAGTCGGTGCTTTTTTCACGTTCATGGTGCAGAAACCTTTTCAAACTATCACTAGGCTCATGAAACCACCCATGGAAATGCCCACACAACCTCTACCAAAGCCTTATAAAACTACCCATGGAATTACTAACACAACTTCAACCAAAGCCTTGTAAAACTACCCATGGAAATACTAACACAACTTCTAACAAAGCCTTATAAAACTACCCATGGAAATACTAACACAACTCTACCTAAGCCTTATAAAACTACCCATGGAAATACCAACACAACCTCTACGAAAGCCTTATGAAACTACCTAAGGATATACCCACACAACCTCTACCAAAGCCTCATAAAACTACCCACGGAAATACTAACACAACTCTACGAAAGCCTTATAAAACTACTCATGGAAATACTAACACAACTCTACGAAAGCCTTATAAAACTACTCATGGAAATACTAACACAATCTCTTTCAAAGCCTTATAAAACTACCCATGGAAATACTAACACAACCTCTACGAAAGCCTTATAAAACTACCCATGGAAATACTAACACAACCTCTACCAAAGCCTTATAAAACTACCCATGGAAATACTAACACAACCTCTACCAAAGCCTTATAAAACTACCCGCGGAAATACACGCAACCTCTACGAAAGCCTTATAAAACTACCCACGGAAATACACGCAACCTCTACGAAAGCCTTACCAAACGTGGGTGTGTATGCTCCGAAATATTTAAGAATACCACCCATAGTAATCCAAATTTTGTCCCATCGGCGTCTTGTTGCTTCTTGCGTGAGGATAGGCGACCTGTTGTAACTCAGGAATCTAGACGTAGCTTTTATGACACTCAATAACATTTACCTTGTATCTTGAGGAAAATCTAATAAACGAGAGAATATGAGAGAGAGGGAGATAGAGCTAGACAGATAGATAGAAATACATAGATGGATAGATGGATGGATAGACAGATAGATAGACACAGAGAAAGTAGATATATAGAGGGATAGAAAGACAGAGAACCAAGTGATTTAATGACTGAATGAGTGAGTGAGTGAGTGAGCGAGCGAGTGATTGAATGCCTGATGCAGCGACTGACCGACTAATTAACTGACTGACTGAGTGCCTAGGACTGACAGACTGACTAACTGGATGAAGAAGCGATTGATTGGTTGACGGACAGACAACGACAGACAGATACACACAATGACTGACAAGGAATGAATACTGAAAACTGAGTAACATTAAACGTTGAGAAGGGAACGAAGGATGAAAATAGAGGAAGAGGAGGAGGAAGTGACCGAATGTGAAAATCTAAAGAGAGTATATGGACAGGAGATTTTCTTTTAAATATTGCATTGAAGGTGATCGCTAATTTAGCATGTTAGGGGAGGCGGTGGCTGAGTGGTTAGCGTGCCGGCGTATGAAGTAGACAGGGCTAAAGCGCAGGGCGTGGGTGGTTTGCTGTTACCTGAAGGTGGTTGTTGATATCAATTCGCAGGGGAGAGTTGAAAAGTAATGAGACTTGCCTCCACCTTTTCCTGGTTGTCAGTCCTCTCCAGTTAATAAGCCACACTTGTTTTCATCCCATTCCCCCACAGTTACTTTAATGTTCGTTATGTTTCTCATTTCGCATTTATCTAGCTACACATTTATAGATATAGACAGATATTATTTCTTCTATTCCTCTGGTCACTAGACTTATAAACCTACCCATGGAAGTACCCACACCACAACTCCTACGAAGCCTTGTTAAACTATCTCTAGGTTCATAAAACTACCCATGGAAACACCCACACCACAACCCCTACGAAGACTTGTCAAACTATCTCTAGGTTCATAAAACTACCCATGGAAATACCCACACCACAACCCATGTGAAGAGGCCTTGTCAAACATCTCTAGGTTCATAAAACTACCCATGGAAATACCCACACCACAACCCATACGAAGAGGCCTTGTTAAACTATCTCTTGGCTCATAAGACTACCCACGGAAATACCCACATCACAACCCCTACGAAGAAGCCTTGTCAAACTATCTCTGGGCTCATAAAACTACCCATGGAAACACCTACACCACAACCTCTACTAAGACTTGTTAAACCATCTCTAGGCTCATAAAACTACCCATGGGAATACCCACACCATAACCCCTACGAAGAAGCCTTGTTAAACCATCTCTAGGCTCATAAAACTACCCATGGAAATACCCACACCACAACCCCTACGAAGAAGCCTTGTCAAACTATCTCTAGGCTCATAAAACTACCCATGGAAACACCCACACCACAACTCCTACTAAGCCTTGTCAAACTATCTCTAGGCTCATAAAACTACCCATGGAATCACCCACACCACAACTCCTACGAAGCCTTGTTAAACCATCTATATGCTCATAAAACTACCCACACCACAACCCCTACGAAGAAGCCTTGTCAAACTATCACTAGGCTCATAAAACTACCCACGGAAATACCCACACCACAACCCCTACGAAGAAGCCTTGTCAAACTATCACTAGGCTCATAAAACTACCCATGGAAATACCCACACCACAACCCTTACGAAGCCTTGTCAAGCATCTCTAGGTTCATGAAACTACCCATGGAAATACCCACACCATAACCCCTACGAAGAAGCCTTGTCAAACTATCTCTGGGTTCATCAAACTACCCATGGAAACATCACAACTCCTACGAAGCCTTGTCAAACTATCTCAAGGCTCATAAAACTACCCATGGAATCACCCACACCACAACTCCTACGAAGCCTTGTCAAACTATCTCAAGGCTCATAAAACTACCCATGGAATCACCCACACCACAACTCCTACGAAGCCTTGTTAAACCATCTATATGCTCATAAAACTACCCACAACACAACCCCTACGAAGAAGCCTTGTCAAACTATCACTAGGCTCATAAAACTACCCATGGAAATACCCACACCACAACCCCTACGAAGCCTAGTCAAACTATCACTAGGCTCATAAAACTACCCATGGAAATACCCACACCACAACCCTTACGAAGCCTTGTCAAGCATCTCTAGGTTCATGAAACTACCCATGGAAATACCCACACCACAATCCCTACGAAGAAGCCTTGTCAAACTATCACTAGGCTCATAAAACTACCCATGGAAATACCCACACCACAACCCTTACGAAGCCTTGTCAAGCATCTCTAGGTTCATGAAACTACCCATGGAAATACCCACACCATAACCCCTACGAAGAAGCCTTGTCAAACTATCTCTGGGTTCATCAAACTACCCGTGGAAACACCCACACCACAACCCCTACGAAGCCTCGTCAAATGTTTGCTTGGGCGCCGACATGTTGAAGATGAATGAAAAACAACACTGCTAAATAAAAGTATCTGGCTTCGAAACTCAATGAAAAAAAGTTTGTAAGATAAAATTCCAAACTTACAGTACGCTGAGTTCGGGGGTTTGGTGTTCATCCCGTGAGACGTACCTGAAGAAGAAGGAGGAGAAAAGCATGTTAGAGGTAATGGGATTGTCAGGTTAGGCAAGGCAAGACAGAGGATTAAAATAGGATGTTAAGAGGTATTGGGATTGACAGGTTAGGCTAGACAAAACGGGATATTAAAATAGCATGTTAGAGGTATTAGGATTGTCAGACAAGGCAAGACACGACGGGAGAATGAAAAACATGTTAGAGGTTTTCAGGTTAGGCAAGGGAAGATATTAAATTTATACTTTTGTCATCTGGTATAGTTAATATTAGGCTAAAAGTTAGTGTCTATCGTAGTAAAGAGGTGGAAGGGCGACCAGTTTGATAATTTGAAAAGGAAAATCAATCTTTTACTCGCTTTTGATATGAGGTGTTGTTTAAGATGTCGTGTGGCAACGATAATATTTGGAAAAAGGTTGGTGCCAATTGTAGTAAAGAGGTGGAGCGGCGACTAACTATGGGAACTTCATAAGTAATATCTATTTTTTATTCAGTTTTAATATGGTGTAATTCAGATGGATGGGCTTGAGGATGATGGCGCGGGTACACGGTGTATCGGCGCTCACACCTTGCTACAGAGCTTGGTCCTGCGGCACGTCTCCTCGGAACTACTCAACTCATCTAATTAGGGATACATACTTTGTACGTACTAATTAATCAGATTCATACTAGGGAGATGATTAAATATGCGACGTGAACCTTTGCCATTATATTAATCAATTTCAACAAGGGAAGAAAAGAAAAAATCCTTGCTTTCGACACGATTGAAAAACAAATTTTTATAACATCACTAATCTTTTCCGGCTTACTTATTTAATAAGTTCTTCACTTCAGTTACTTTGTTAGATATCAAAAACATATTATTCTCTGTACGTGTGTGTGTGTGTGTGTGTGTGTGTGTGTGTGTGTGTGTGTGTGTGTGTGTGTGTGTGTAGCTATCTATCTGAGGGTATCTATCTATCTATCTATCTATCTCTCAATCTATCTGTGCGTATGAATGCTAAGTGTGTATGTGTGTGTAATTCACCACGGCCTGATCACGTATTGGACTCGTAATCGCATGTAGATACCCTCCCGACATGAGCAAGTGCTCTTTATCGTGATCTCTGGGTACTGCCAGGACCTCACACACCACACACCCCACCCCCCTTGCTCAAGGGGGGACAGTAACCACTCCAAGTCAACGGAAAGAATCCGGCCTGAGCGGGCTCGAACCGCCGCCCTGTCAGCTCGTGAAGCCTGGCAGCGCAGCGCTCTAACCAGTTGCGCCACGGAGTGGTGTGTGTGTGCGTGTGTGTGTGTGTGTGTTGCATTATATATACGCGCCAGACAAGTGATTGGGGGAAAATCCTCGTAATGGCAGTGACCGTCGGCAGTTCAGCGGAATCTGAAATTTGTGTTCGGATTTCGGGGCATCGCGGCGTTTTGCCCTCGCTGAAAACACGGTGCCCAGGAAAGTGGTTTTAGGATAATGAAAATATAAGATGATGTAAATTACCATGAACAAACATTTTTTTATACTAATAAATTTAAATTCTGAAAACAAACATGAACATTGTAACCAAAATCTTCGGAAAGTTCCCACGTGCTGGCTGTACACTCTCAACACTAGACCTTGAGGCGACACTTCCCCGAACACACCACAACACCTGCCCCAAAAAGCATTAGCCAAGCACACAGAAGGCACGCACGCACGCACACACGCACAAGCACACTCTCTCTCTCTCTCTCTCTCTCTCTCTCTCTCTCTCTCTCTCTCTCTCTCTCTCTCTCTCTCTCTCTCTCTCTCTCTCTCTCTCTGTGTGTGTGTGTGTGTGTGTGTGTGTGTCAGTGTGTGTGTGTGCCTCTCTGTCTGTTTATCTGTCTCTCTCTCTCTCTCTCTCTCTCTCTCTCTCTCTCTCTTGCTAATGAACATAAGCTCCTTCACAGTACAATCAGCAGCTCCGTACAAATTACCTTGAGACAACTTCTGGCCTGCAAGACTTCTGAGGCTGACTTTATACTTCATACGCACGACTGTTACATTTTTAAGTTCAAGCAAGAAAGGCCGCACAGTTATCCCCCTCGAGTCATTCTCCGCCAATACTGTACAAAGGAATAACTTAATTGTAAAGTTGACACAGGTAAGTTTATGCATGCAAAGCGAAATAGTTCAAGCAAGAGGAGAGTACCGAGACACCTCTCCTCCAGAAATTTACCTCTTTTGGCAACTCTTCTGAACTCTTTTTTATAGGGACAGTGACGAGCAGGATTTTTTTATCATTATTTTTTATTTTGCCCTTGAGCTGCTTCCTTTACTGTAAACACACACACACACACACACACACACACACACAGGCACCCCCCCCACGCAGCTGCAAGACCATAATATTTCACAAACACGAGTAGGAATTTGTTTTGAAAATGACAACTTTTTTTTCACTTTGTCGCTCTTCCAAAACAAAACAACAACAACGGTAAAAGGAAAGCAAAAGAAGGTGAACAATGGGAGGCAGCCAGGCAGGTGATCAAAATAGAGTTGAATGAATAATTATTAGCCACCAACACTGAACTTTTATGGAGTAATTTATTTTCTATTTCAGTGATGGCGGTGGATTTTTGTCTTGCTACGATGCGAGGCTATTATTTAGTTATGTTTTTACTGTTCTATTGACGTAGTTCCTCCTTTTTCTATCATAATATTTTCGCATTACCATTGTTGTTGCTGTTGTCTTCTTTTTCTTGATTTTTGTGAGAACATAAAAACAACAACCCACTAAATCATTTCTCTCGGGGCATGAAAATAAAATAAAAAGCAAAACACGATTGGTAAAAGAATGTAAAAAAAGTCAGGAAGGAATAAATGAGGGGAGGAAACACAGGAAAATAATGAGGAAGGGAAAAAATGAGAGGAAAAATAAGGGAGAAAAGTGAGGGAGGGAAAAATGAGAGGGAAAATAGGGAAAAAAGTGAGGGAGGAAAAAAATGAGATGGAAAATAAGGGGGAAAAAGGTGAGGGAGGGAAAATGAGAGGGAAAATAAGGGGGAAAAAGGTGAGGGAGGGAAAATGAGAGGGAAAATAAGGGGGAAAAAGGTGAGGGAGGGAAAATGAGAGGGAAAATAAGGGGAAAAAGGTGAGGAGGAAAATGAAAGGGAAAATAAGGGGGAAAAAGGTGAGGAGGGAAAATGAGTGGGAATATAAGGGAAAAAATGAGGGAGGGAAAATGAGAGGGAAAATAAGGGGGAAAAAGGTGAGGGAGGGAAAATGAAAGGGAAAATAAGGGGGAAAAAGGTGAGGGAGGGAAAATGAGAGGGAAAATTAAATTAGCTACGATGCGACGCTGTTATTTTCACTGTTACGTGTTTTTTTTATCATTATTCTTATCATCGTATTTTTTCATTTTTCTATTATTATATTATCATACCGTCATTGTTGTTGCTGTTGTTCTTGTTTTTCTTTTAGTGATTTTTGTGTAGCTACGATGCGATAATGTTATTCTCGTGTTGCGTTTTTCATTATTATTTTTATTATTATCGTTATATTTCCTCCTCTTTCTATCATAATATTTCCTCCTCTTTCTATCATAATATTTCCTCCTCTTTCTATCATAATATTTCCTCCTCTTTCTATCATAATATTTCCTCCTCTTTCTATCCTAATATTTCCTCCTCTTTCTATAATAATATTTCCTCCTCTTTCTATCATAATATTTCCTCCTCTTTCTATCATAATATTTCCTCCTCTTTCTATCATAATATTTCCTCCTCTTTCTATCATAATATTTCCTCCTCTTTCTATCATAATATTTCCTCTTTCCCCGCCCACGCCGGTTCCAGCGCCCCGTCTCGATCGCAAGGTTATGACCAACGACCCGCAACCGACTAAATGATAGTCTGTGCATCTCATTGGTCTGACCGCGGCGTTTATAAATTTCATGAACTGCTAGGGCGGGATTTAATATATTGTACGTTTGTCTTCTAGACGACGCTGAACTGGCAACTGATTGTTTCAAAGTTTGAATGCCTGTTCCAATATCATCAACAGCCACATTAATCAAATTCAGTGTGTGTTTACTTGTGGGTGTATTAGTCGCCAAAGTGAGCCTGACGGCGTGCGCCACGGGTCATCCAGCACACCTCGTCTCTCCGCCCACACTCGCCGGAAGAGTTTCCTCTGTCTTGCTATTACTAAGGATTTTAGTGGCGGATACCCGAGCTCCAAGTAACAGATGTCTGTACACGTCGTCATGCGGACCCCAAGCAGCTGCTTAATACCCCAGCTATACAGTTTTTCTACGGGTGTCAGGTCTCCATTGAACCAGGACTCACAGCCATACAGGATGGATGACATCAAAGCTGCCTCAAACATTTTCTTTTTAACGTAAAATGGTATGTCAACATTTTTCCTTAAAAATGACACAAATTTCAAGATGTGGCACATCTTTGCTTGGGCGTGGGCGGCAATAGCAGACACAGAGTTCCCTTACTCGTAAACACACCGCCCAGATACACGTAACTATCGCACCACCGCACCTCCATCTCGCCGACACGGAACGGTTCACGATGGAACAACTTGACACAGACACAGACAAACAGAAGGAAAGATAGATACACACACACACACACACACACGCCGAAAGACACAGACAGCTATAGAGATACACACACACACACACACACACACACACACACACACACATTCACCTACCCTCTCTCTCTCTCTCTCTCTCTCTCTCTCTCTCTCTCTCTCTCTCTCTCTCTCTCTCTCTCTCTCTCTCTCTCTCAGTGCGGGGAGATAATTAGTCCATTTACAGTTCCCTCCGCGCGGGGAAATCATATTAACAGGAAGAATTTGCCTCACGCCTCACACGGCATCGACCTAACGCGATTTAGCTCCGAGCACAGGGACATAATATTCCCTGCCAATGAAAGACGCGAGTGTGCGGAATAATGATGAAGAGAGGAGCGATGAAGAGCAAGCACACACACACACACACACACACACACACACACACACACACACACACACACACACACACACACACACACACACACACACACACACACACATCCTTTCCCACAAGCGCATGGTGACATATATAAAGGTGATAAATGATAATAAAAAGGAATTTAATATCAGAGGGAGGAGGTGAAGTGTCTTTCCGCGCCTCACCCAAAACACACGGTCCCCAGGAGGCGGTTTTGGTGCCCTGTTCATCTCTTTTGCTTCCTTTGGCCATTTCCAGGCAACACGAGGATCTAAATAATTATCCGTTTACGTTATAGAAGTCTATCTATCCGTCTGTCTACCTACCTACGATCACTGTATCTATCTATCTGTCTATATATCTATCCATCTATATATTAATCTATTTCTGTATCTACTTATAAAAAGAAGAAGAAGAAGGGAAAAAAAGCAGAAAAAATAAAAGTAAAATAATGAAATAAAAGAGAATGAAATAATAAAATCAATAGGTAAGTAAATAGAAGAAGAAGAAGAAGAAAGATAAAGACGAAGAAGAAGGGGAAAAGAAGCAGAAAAATAGAAAATAATGAAATAAACAAAAAATAAAAAATAAAATCTATAGTTAAGAAGAAGAAAAAGAAGAAGAAGTAGAAGGAGAAGAAGAAGAAAAAGGTGATGATGATAATGAAGAAAAAATGAAAATTAAAAGAAAAAAGAAAATGGAAACCAAAACAAGTGTAGAGGCCAAAAGTGCAATAAGAACCGGAATAAGAAATAAAAAAATATAAAAAAATAAATAAAAATAATAAAACAAAGTTCAGTAAATGGCAAGAAAAAAGTTCCCTCCTTCGTTATAAAAAGAAGAGCCTGATTCCCTTCGTAATAGCCTTTCGGAAAAGTGCAGGAGAGAGGCGGACTTACTTATATGCCAAAAAAAGCCTCCATAAGTTTTCAAGGCGCCTCCAGTCTCAGCACTCATCTTCCTTTCTCTCTCTCTCTCTCTCTCTCTCTCTCTCTCTCTCTCTCTCTCTCTCTCTCTCTCTCTCTCTCTCTCTCTCTCTCTCTCTCTCTCTCTCTCTCTTATTTTTCATTATTTTACTTTTTTCATTATTATATTTCTTTTGAATTATTTACTCTCATCATATATTTATTAATCCGTTCATACATCAGTCGAAATATCTATCTATCTCTATCTTTCTCTATTTATGCATCCGCCTATCTATACCTATCTTCTTTCTTATCTATCATCATCTATTTGCTAATCAATTTCTATAACACTCGAAAAATTGTTTTATCTATCTATCTATCTATCTATCTATCTATTTATGTGTAAGCACTTAATATACTTTTGAATCAACCTATCTACATTTATCTATCTGTTATCGGGCTATCTGTCTATGGCTGTCTTTCTATCCATATTTTTTAAGCGCAATGTGTAGGTACAAAAGCATTCTTTCGACACCCAAACAAATTAACAAAAAAAAAAAATAGCAAATAACTAAACTCTATGAAAAATCTCTCGCGAAAAATGCGGAGAAAGCAAAATTACGAGCGAGGTGCATGAGAGAGCGGGTCACCCTCCCTCCCTCCCTTCCTTCTTTCCCTCCCCTCGCGCTGAGAATATTCAAGACTCGCTGGTAGACTTCCCCTTCATCAACATTCTCGATATGGTCTTTATGAAATATTCGACGCGGCTCAAATTCCAACGAACCCAATTAAAAGGTGGAGCAGCGAGTACCTATTCACCCCTTTTACCAACATCCTATTCACTTAAGATCTCTCGGACTGGAAATCTAAAAAAGGAGAAAAAAACACCTCAGGCCTCTATCAATCGCTCCTCTGCCTTCACAATCGGCCACTCGCTGAATGGGTTTAGTTCGCGGCAGACGTGCTCAGGCAATGTCCCAAGAGCGTCTTTAAAAGCTGCTATAGCGACCTTCACCGAAAGCTTCTTATTTTACTACGCACGGAAAGAGGAAACACAGATTTTTTATTACTTCTTTTTCTTGTTTCCCTTATGGCGCGCGTAGGCTTTCTTGGTCGGGCCTAGTACTAGTAGTTGGCCCCAGACCGAAGTTGAGGGATTTATAAGGATGAATGAAAAAAAAAAGAAAGCGAATGGAAGCAAGATTTAGGGGTTGAGTGTTTGGAGCGACGAATGAAGAAGGAAGAGGGGTTAGTTATGCTGGTAAAGACTTGATAGCAGTGCAGCAGAGTGTTTAAGTAGCCTGGGGTGTGACCTGGTAAGAAGTCTTCAGGTCAGTGTCTTCAGCGAGGGGTTAGTTATGCTGGTAAAGGCTTGATAGCAGTGCAGCAGTGTTTAAGTAGCCTGGGGTGTGACCTGGTAAGAAGTCTTCAGGTCAGTGTCTTCAGCGAGGGGTTAGTTATGCTGGTAAAGGCTTGATAGCAGTGCAGCAGAGTGTTTAAGTAGCCTGGGGTGTGACCTGGTAAGAAGTCTTCAGGCCACAGTCTTCAGCGAGGGGTTAGTTATGCTGTTTCTTACCTGGTTCTTACCTGGTTGGGCTCCCTTGGAGGGAACCCCACAGTGGCTAGCACGCCAGTCTTGTGCATTAGAGAACAACAGAAATCCAAGACAAAGAAAGATAAGACTGGAAAGTGTGCTAAAAGCCTGTTTAGAATGTTAATAAGTAGATTGAGCTCAGTAATGAAATAAAGTGTCTCCCAGGAACAGCAAGTCCCTTCTTGAAAGAGTTTAGGTTGGTTGACTCTGCTACCTCTGGGGGGAGTGAGTTCCACAGCCTCACCACACGAACTGAGAAAAATCTATGTCTGGTTTCGGAAGTGATGTGAGGAACAAAAATTTTGAACTTGTGCCCTCTAGATATCCCTTGTTGGTGCCATGGTGAATAGATCTGTAGGTGATATAGCTGACATACCATTGAAGATCTTCCAACATTTAATAATATCTGCCCGCAATAGTCTTCCTTTCACAGAGTAAAGATCTAAAGTTTTAAGTCGCTGATCATAAGACATAGTCTCACAACCTGTGATAAGCTTAGTCCATCGACGCTGAACTGATTCTAGAAGAGATAAGTCAGTAACATAACCTGTGTTCCATACTGGGGATGCAAATTCAAGAAGTGGACGTACATGTGTAATGAATAGTTTAACCATAAAGGAAGGTGAGCGACACAAGGTTGACTTAAGAAAGGAATATGACAAACCAGCAGCCTTTGACACTACAGATTGGATATGTTGATGGAATCTTAATGACGGATCAGTGGTTATGCCAAGATCTACTGCAGCAAAACTGAAACTTAGAATATTGCCTTTAACAGTATAAAATGAGTACGGGCCCAAATCATAAGACTGACGGAGGTCGGTGCCAAAGCTCATGAGTTTAGTTTTGTCAGCATTAATCTTTAAGTCCCAAGATTCTGCAACTTTAATTAAAGAATCAATATCTCTTTGGACAATACTAATGCCCTCCAACACTGTATTAAGGCTCTGAGGCTTTATCAGAAGATAACGTTTTAGATCATCAGCAAATAATTTTATGTTTGAAACTAAAGTAGTGGAGATGTGATTTATGTAAATAAGGAAAAGAGTAGGACCTAACACAGAACCCTGTGGCACACTGCTAATTACTGGAAATGAAGAACTGATCTGTCCGCCCACTACAACTTCCATAGTCCTATGGGATAGAAATGTCTTGATCCAAGATAGAATAACACCATTAATGCCCACTGAATTAAGTTTAGTAAATAGAATCTGGTGATTAACAGTGTCGAAGGCTTTTGAAAAATCAAAGAGAATAAGATCAACCATATTGCCCGTGTCCATCCACTCAGAGACTGCATCATACGTAAGTAAGAGCTGATCCTCCACAGACTTGCCAGAGCGAAAACCAAACTGGTTGACATTCAGTATTGAATTGGCTTCCAAATAATTATGCAGTGCAGCAACAATTATTCTCTCTAAAATTTTACAGCTAACAGAAGTGAGGCTTACTGGGCGATAGTTAAGAGGATCACTTCGTTTACCTTTCTTGAAAATAGGTACTACTGAAGATTTTTCCAAATTTCAGGAATCTCCCCCGAATTTATAGATGAAACGAATATTTTAAACAGAGGATATGCTAAATTAGTGGAGCAATGTTTTAGTAATACTGGATGAACAGAGTCAGGTCCCATTGCAGTGGAGGGTTAATAGCACCGAGTTCCCTAGCAACATCATGAACTGTGAAGTGTATCTGGTGAAAGGAGCCATCATGTACTTGGTGTGGTGACTGTGGAAGACCAGAGGGTATGGTAAACACTGAGGAAAAAGCACCACCTAAGAGCTGAGCCATCTCTTTAGGGTCGGATACTAAGTTTTCTGCATCACCGAGAGGACCAACGGAAGGACAGCCTACTTTTTTCCCGCGTATGTACGAGTGAAATAATTTGGGCTTAACTGAGTAATTATTAAGGATGTCCTCCTCATAAGAAATCTGTTTCTGAGTGGAATAGTTCCTGTACTGGTAATTTACATCCAGAAATGTTTGCAAAGCTTCAAAAGCAAGTAGAGTTTCTAGCATGTACTGCTCTCATCTGTTTGTAATGGTTCCAACTATTCTTTCGGATGTTTATAAGAGCTCTAGGAGGTTTGTATTCCCATGGTTTGTAAGGGCACTTGATGAGGAGCGAAGAGTTTTTGTATGGAGTTCATGTTCTTCCAAGATAGTTTATATAGGACAAAATTTATTGTATGAATCATTAGAGTTCATATTCTGGAATTCAAAGTCCCAGTCTACAGTGGACAAGAATTGATTAATTTGCTTAAAATTGGCTTTAGGCCAGAAAGGGGATGCAGCGGTGACATTTGACTTCACAGGTTTGTACTGGAAAATATAGCCACAAAGTATAACACAGTGATCACAGTTGGGAAATGGGGGAAATACATTAGAGGAGACTACTCGATCAGTTTCAGTAGTGAGAAATAGATCTAAAGTATTGCCTGCCCTGATGTTTGTTGGCTCATCAATCCACTGAGTGAGGCCTAATGAGGTGAAACAGTCTAGAAAAAGTTTATCAGTATTAGCAGTTACATTATTTACACCGCCTAGTAACCAAGAGATAGAAGGAAGGTTAAAATCACCAATCACTATTACTTCCCTGTTAGTACAAAAATCTGTTAGAAAATCTATGAGTTTATTATTGTCTTGAAGAGAGTAAGAGGGAGGTCTATAAACAACTACAATAAATATTTTGTAATCTGGAAGAAAGACTGAGCAGACGTTAGGTATTTTGATGTTCATGTTGAGACATCTGTAAGAATTATGTACATAAATGCCAACTCCATGTTTATGAACTGAACCAGAAACGTCATTTCTGAATGCGTTATAATTAGTAATTGAAACTGCAGCATCTGGAATAGTACTAATTAACCAAGTCTCAGTAACCCCTAATACATGTGCATTATTTGAAAATAAGAAGTGCTTAACAAATGCAACCTTATTGATAAGACTATTTACATTACACAAACTAACATTTAGTTGGGTAGTAGGGGGGCAGTTGAGCCAAGAGAATCAGAACTGGCAGGCTGGGCTACAGGCTGAGCTGAGGCACCAGCTAGCCTGTTCCTTTGTCGCCTCTCATGCATTTCTTTTCTTTGTTTGAATGTTAAATCCCTATTAACATAAATGCCATTGAACTCGTGGTTGTTTCTAAGATTTTTTGCTTCCATCACTAGCTTCCTACGCGAGTCATCATCGGCAATTTTAACTCTGTAAAGACCCTTGTTTCTATCAATACAAAATAAATCAGACATAGATGGAGTGGTATTCAGAAGATAGCGAGTGATGTTTGCAATGCTAGTCCTTGCATCATCATTAGACTAGACCTTTACACCCTGAATATGACTGATTCTTTCCTTTTCTTCTCTCGTCCATCTCTACTATTTCCTCCCGAATAGACATTCTCAAATCATCCCCAGAGGCAACCTGAGTCGGAGAGGCAGAAGATGAATGCGAGGCAAGAGAGTCCTCAACAGTGAAAACTATCGTGCACAACAGCTTCACCCACACTGGAGCACGCCTATTCAATGCAGTGCCTCCCAGCATAAGGAACCTGACTGCAGTAGCACCCGACACCTTCAAGTACCACCTGGACAAGTGGCTGTCAACAGTACCTGACCAGCCACCAGCGCCAGGTTATCCAAGTGGCAACGGAAATCGTCTAGGTAAAGATTCGTTTTAGGTCCGTGCCAGTATCTCATAATCTACTTTATGAAACATCACTGTCTCTTCATATATCTTTTCTACAAACCTTCAGCAAGAGGAGAGGAGCCAGTGGGAAGCAGCGGAGGTCCACCTCAGCTGTGTCCGTAGTCGACGAGATTCAACAAAGTAAATAACCTTGGCATCACCACAGTCTGCCTCACTAAGCCTCTCCCTCCCCCAGCCTCTTAGCACTGACAACAACACAGCCATAGAACAACACATTACAGGGCAACACAAGAATCTTTGTCTTCATTTTATGCGGTAAATATGGAGGAACACACCTTGCAATGAACGCTGCTCACCAACACACACACACACACACGTCAACAGGCGCTACTCGGCCTTGGTCTGGGGCTCGGGTCTCCTTCCTCCCTCTCCACCATTACCAAAACAGAAGTAACGATTTCACTCATAACTACAAGGGAATCTCATTACTGGGGCACGTGCGGCTGGGTGTTGTGTGGTGGTGGAAGGTGCAGCTATATGTTTAGCGTCCGTGGCTATATATATAAAAAATTATAGGTACTGTACCGCTGTACCGCTACACTGCTTTCACAAGTGTGTGTGTGTGTGTGTGTGTGTGTGTGTATTTAGCTATTTGTAGTCTAGGTGGCCCGAGCTAAGCTCTAATAGTCCCGTCTCCATAAATACATTCATCCAGCCTTTCCTTCGTTTGGTGGACACTGCTCGCCTCCACCACCTCTTCCTGCGAGCTGTTCCATGTGTTAACACTTTTGTGTGGAAAACTATAACCTACTTTTTCAAGGCACTCAAACAGGTTCCTTTATTAAGTTTCTTTCCATGTCCTCTCAGCCCCTGTGTCCTCACAGTTGAGAAGAGATCATCTCTATCCACCTCATCAAACTTATTTACCAACTTATACAGCGTGATCACATCTCCTCTCTCCCTTCTTTGTTCCAGTGTCGTCAAGTCCATCTCCTTCAATCTGTGTGTGTGTGTGTGTGTGTGTGTGTGTGTTTACCTGGTTGTATTTACCATGTCTTTATCTGCTGTCCAATTAAATAAAGCAAAATAGAACGTGCAAAACAGTCAAGCAATGTTTCATATCCATTATTATTATTAATATTGTTATTATCATTAGTAGTAGTAGTAGTAGTAGTAGTAGTAGTAGTGTAGTGACACGACTTGCCTGATGGCCGAGCCTCCCATAACCCACTTAGCCGACTGGTAAAGGAGCGGCTCTCCCGTTACGCTGGTCGCGGGTTCGATCCCCGGCGCCGGCAAAACTTCCCTTGTCTGGATTCATTTCTCGTGTGTTTCGTTACACGCAGTGGTCGTGTGGGAGTAAAGAGAAAAATTCAGGCATTTCAGTAGTAGTAGTAGTGGTACAATTAGCATATACCCAGATAGAAGGAGAAAGTATATATTGAACAAAAGACATGTATGAGCTAGGAGAAGGAGGAGGATTGGAGGAGGAAGAAAAGAGGAAAATAGAGGAAGCGGAAAAGAAGAGTGAAAACTGAAAAGAGAAAGAGAAGAAAGACAAGATGAGAGGAGGAGGAGGAGGAAACAATAAGAGAAGATAGAGGGAGAGATGGAGATAAAAAGAAAAGATGAAACGAGGAGGAGGAGGAGGAAACAATAAGAGAAGATAGAGGGAGAGATGGAGATAAAAAGAAAAGATGAAACGAGGAGGAGGAGGAGGAGGAAACAATAAGAGAAGATAGAGGGAGAGATGGAGATAAAAAGAAAAGATGAAACGAGGAGGAGGAGGAGGAAACAATATGAGAAGATAGAGGGAGAGATGGAGATAAAAAGAAAAGATGAAACGAGGAGGAGGAGGAGGAGGAAACAATAAGAGAAGATAGATGGAGAGATGGAGATAAAAAGAAAAGATAAAACGAGGAGGAGGAGGAGGAGGAAACAATAAGAGAAGATAGATGGAGAGATGGAGATAAAAAGAAAAGATAAAACGAGGAGGAGGTGGAGAGGGCAGAATGAAGCGGATAGATAAATTTACAGAGGTTATTGCATGATAACAGATAATAAACCAATAGATACTGAGGTTATTGCACAGGGATAGATAGATAGATAGATAGATCGGTCGATCGAGTAGCTGTCATATTATTTCTCCACGTTCTGAGGCTTTACCGGCCATGCTAGTGTTGCTAATGTTTGTTTTGGTGATATGTTAATCAACGTTCTGTTTATCATACTGTGTGTTCTGTTTATCATACAATGCCTCTTCGAGCTTAATTTTGGAAGAGATATAGATAAATAGACAAACAGATAAACGGATATAGATAAGTAGATAGATAAACAGATAGACAGACAGACAGACGGGCAAATACACAACAAATGGTCAATAGATAGAAAGAGGTTATTGCAGTGATAGACAGATAGACATACAGATAGGTAAATAGATACATAGATATAGACTCAATATAGCCGTAGAAACACTCCTATGTTAATTTTCCCTCCCTTGATAACGTAACTCCTCCTTTTCCTCCGGGTCTCAAGGTCAAAAGGTCAACCCCAAAACGCAACCCCGATGTAATTTTTGGAATGTTTAAGTTTCCATTATCGCGTATTGAGGCGACAGGAGTTATCTTGAGGTTGATTTATAGGCCTACAGCACCCCTAGGATCCAGTATAGGCCTCAACGGGAGTGGCTGTACGCCCGATGCGGCCAGGTGCCATTCATTCTGCCTGGTTGATTGAGAGAATGTGGAGGTGCCGTCAAGTGTATATTTCTCCCTTTTTCAGGCCATGGCGGGGACTCTAGTGTGGTTTATGTTTATCTTCCTGGTACAATAGGCTTAGTTATGTAATATTCCCCGCACTGTGCAGGTATATACGCCCTCGTAGGCCTGTGAGAGCGTTACCTGTGTTGAAAAGTGTTGCCGTTTGGCCGAGTCGACTTGCATATTTTGGGTACGAATCGTGTGTTGCGGCGTGAGGGTGCCATGTGAGGATATATTTAACCCTATTTTTAGGCCATAGCGGTTATTGCAGTGTTGTTCCTGCATATCAAAGTGGTTAGTTATCTTGTTCAGTCTGTTGTTAAGCACACTGAGGGATAGCAAAGCCCCGTACAAGCCTGTATATGTGATGGGAGGTGTTGCCGTGGGCCCAAAGTCTTGTTGAATAATTTCCTTTTTGCCGCGTGAGGTGCCATAAGCCGATATATTTAATCCTGCTTTTAGGCAATACCGATCATTGTGTTGTTGTTCTTCAGTATTGCAGTGGTCAAATATCTTCACTAGTACACTGTTAGCCACGCTGCGTGATAACTAAGCACGGTATAAGCCTGTATACATGGTAGGAGGTGTTGCCGTCTCCCACAAGTTGACCATTTTTTCCTTATGTGTGTATATGAGCATTTGACGGTTCAGTATGTCTTTCTATGCTAAACAAAGCCTAGGTATTGCAACAGACGTGTTTTGTGCCAGTGTGGGAGCCCTTGAAGCCGTCTATCATTGAGTTAAGTGACCTAGTTTTGGGGTCATTGAGGTCGCCAGCTGATGGCAGTCGCTATCAGATTTAAGTATTCCCGGTGTCTTTCTTTGCTAAATGAAAGCCTAGGTATTGTAATGGACGAGCTTTGTACTAGTTTATGAGCCCCTGAAGCTGTCTATCACTGTGTTACGTGGTGCGAGTTACGGGTCATTGGGGTCGCCAGCTGACGGTCGATCGAGTAGCTGTCATATTATTTCTCCACGTTCTGAGGCTTTACCGGCCATATGCTGGTGTTGATAATGTTTGTTTTAGTGATGAGATATGTTAATCAACGTTCTGTTTCATACTGTGTGTTCTGTTTATCATACAGTTATTGCCTCTTTGAGCTTAATTTTGGAAGTATGGAAACTGTAGGGTGTTGCCATTCTTCACTACCGGATACATTTCTCCATATATTAAGGCTGTACCGGTCCTTATTATGTTGTGTAGGGTTGTTTTAGTGCTGAGATATGTTCAGTAATCTTCTATTTATCGTGTCATTCAACCTCATAGTGTCTGAACCCTCACAGTGTCATTTAACCTCACAGTGTCTGTCAACCTCACAGTGTCTCTCAGCCAAACCGTGTCATTCAACCTTACAGTATCTGTCAACCTCACAGTGTCATTCAACCTCACAGTGGGTCAACCATGGCGTCTGTCAACCTCACAGTGTCTGAACCCTCACAGTGTCATTCAACCTCAGAGTGTCTCAACCTCACAGTGTCTGTCAACCTCACTGTGTCAACCTCACAGTGTCTGTCAACCTCACAGTGTCTAAACCCTCACAGTGTCATTCAACCTCACAGTGTCTCAACCTCACAGTGTCTGTCAACCTCACTGTGTCAACCTCACAGGGTCTGTCAACCTTAGCGTCTGTCAACCTCACAGGGTCTGTCAACCTTAGTGTCTGTCAACCTCACAGTGTCTCAACCTCATATTGTCTGTCAACTTCGCTGTGTCAACCTCACAGGGTCTGTCAACCTTAGCGTCTGTCAACCTCACAGGGTCTGTCAACCTTAGTGTCTGTCAACCTCACAGTGTCTCAACCTCATATTGTCTGTCAACTTCGCTGTGTCAACCTCACAGGGTCTGTCAACCTTAGTGTCTGTCATCCTCACAGTGTCATTCAACCTTACAGTGTGTCAAGGAGAAGGGTAGGAGGGAGGGGTGGGAGTAGGGGAAGCCAAGGGCGGACCATCGCTGTTTAAGACACTTGAGGGAGGGGTGTGTTGGAGTCATGTGGGGTTGTAGGGGTTGGCAAGGGCTTATATATGTGGTTGTGGTGGGTTGGGGAGGGGTTACGTGGGGTTGTGGGGGAGTTGTGGGGGTTTGAAAGTGGGTTACAATAGGTTTAGGGAAATTTCACCGCAAAACACCCCCGCTCCTAGCATGAAAATTGCTCTGGTCTCGTTAGTAAAATACAACCATAACAATGTGCGTATGTGGGTTTTGGGGGTTATGTGGGGATTTTGGGGGCTATGTGTGGTTGCCGAGGGGCTATGAGGGGTTGGGAATGGTTACAGTGGCGACTCCTGGCAACTATAGGGTGCCATTTCTATGCCCTCATAGTCACTCTATTAGCTTATGTCAAAAGTATAAGGATCCTCTGAAAAAGTATAAACATGCCCGCTATGTGCTGCCCCCTTTTGGCAAGCATGCGCTGTATAAGGGTATTATGTCATCGCTATGAGGGTAACCACGTCTACTATTTCTAAAGGTCTAATAGGAGCTTATTCAGGTTCTGTTGACTGTTTTCTTTGGTTCAGAGTAAAGAAGAAAGGTTAATCTATCACCAGGGTTGTTAAGCTACTCTTGGAAACGCCCACAACGCCCACGAAAGCCTTGTCAAATGGGAGTAGTTGGGAGACGTAAGGTTCAGGTACAGGTCACTGGGTCCATGCGAGGAGAGACACGGCCGGCGGGATGACCACGTCGAGTATTTCTAAAGGTTAAATAGGAGGTCAATCGGGTTCGCGTTAGTATTTTTGCACATTCAGGGTAAACAAAAGAGGTTAAACTACCACCAGGGTCACCAAACTACCCCTGGAAACGCCCACAACGCCCACGAAAGCCTTGCCAAATGTGCATACGTGGGTGCCAACGGGTTCAGGAAGAGACACAAAGACGTCGCGGGTGACCACGTCGACTATTTCTAAATGCTAAAAATGAGCCTAATCGCGTTCTCATGACTGTGTTCTCAGGTTCATGGTAAGGAAGAAAGGTTAAATTATCACCAGGGTTATCAAACTACGCCTGGAAACGCCTACAATGCCCACGAAAGCCTTGTCAAATGGGCGTACATGGCCGCCCGGCAGGTCCTTGGGTACAGACGAGAATACACAGGGACGGTGGAGGTGACCTGGTCGACTATTTCTAAAGCTCAAATAGGAGGTCAATCGGGTTTGCATGAGTGTTTTTGAACATTCAGGGTAAAGAAGAAAGGTTAAATCACCACCAGGGTCATCAAACTACCCATGGAAACGCCCACAACGCTCATGAAAAGCCTTGTCAAATGTGCTTATGTGGGGGTCGAGCTCGACATGACAGAAAGACGGCGGGCCGCGGGGCGAACATATCCACTATTTCCAAAGGCTAAAAATGAGTCTAATCGCACTCTATGGACTGTTTTCTTAGGCACATGGTAACGAATAAAGGTTAGTCTTCCACCAGGATCATTAAGTTACCCCAGGACACGCCCACAACGCCCACGAATGCCTTGTCAATAGGGCGTTCTTGAGCTCCGAAAGGTTAGCCAGAGGTCACGGAGTACGCTGTGAGGTGGCTGGTGACCGCTTCATCTATTTCCCTTGTGGGCGGTTTTGTGGAATTTCTGCTGCGTTTTATTCGTTTTGGGCGTGATAGAGCTGTTTCCTTAAACATAGGGAAGCTGTGTGTCTAAGAGAGCAAGTAATTGGTCTTCCCGTAGCCATAGAATAAATAGGGTGAGTAATACATGAATGGGTGACGCAACCTTGCAAGATGCCCACCCGCCTCTCTGCAGGGCTCAGACGCCTCCGCCTCACAAAATAACTATTTTCAAAGGCCAAAAAGTAGATTAAAGGGTTATCATGACTGTTTCCTTAGTCTCAGGATGAAGAAGAAGGGTTAGACTACAACCAGACTCATTAACTACCCCTGGAAGCGCCCACAACGCCCACGAAAGCCTTGTCGGATATGTTTCCTCAGACGCCTCCGCCCCTCACATTAACTATTCTCAAAGGCCAGAAAAGAGGTCAATCGGTGTCTATTGAGTATTTTTTTTAAAGTTTACAGTAAAGTGGAAAGGTCAAACTACCACCAAGGTCATAAAACTACCCCTGGTAACGCCCACAACGCCCGCGAAAGCCTTGTCAAATATGTATTCGCACATCACCTATTTATAAAGGCCTAATAACATCTTTTTCCTTATTTTCCCTCCATGAATCATAATAATAACATCAATAATAGTTAAAAATAATTATAACATTGCGTATAGTAATCCCGTAGACTCTGCGTACAGAACCATCGGCGGCTCAGTCCGCATCAGTTCCTGCGCGGCGTCCCTGATGGTGCTCGCGTGACCCGTGATATTAAATCCTTTTTATCGTTTTCCGACAAATTACGCAGTGCCAGCGAACCACAGTGCCAGGGAAGAAAGAAGAGGTGCCAGAGATTATACAGTGTCAATACCAGCCCCTGGAAAAGCTTACATCATGCGGAAAATTGGGTGAGAAGTGGAGGGGAGGGAAAGTGCCACCCCGGGGAAATTTCAACCTTGTATTTGTACATTTTTTAGGCGAATTACGTGTTCCCGGAATGTTGTGCTGCCATAGAAAGAAAGAAGTGGTGCCAATGGTTATACAGTGCCATTTATAACCCCCTGGAAGGCTGAAATAAGATTGAAATAAGAGAAAAGATAAGAGAAGTGAAAATGGCGGGGTGTCATGTCTTGCACCCCGCTTTAGCGCCAGATATTTTTTTTCCATTTTTAAAGTAAACTGCGTTTCCTCAAAGTGCAGCAGTGCCATGCAAAGACAGAGGAGGTGGCATAGATCATACAGTGCCAATCTTAACGCGTGGGAATGCTAAAATAAGGTTGAAAAAAGAGAAAAGCGGAGGGTGGAGGGCAAGACAGCGGGGAGGTCGTGTGTTGAAAAGGAAAATTAAAGAAAAAAAAATAGGAAATGATAGCAAGGAAAAGACAAGGGGAAGAGCGTGTGGAAATGCTTAGAAAATAATGAAGTAAGATTCTTGTGAAAATTAGTGAGAAATAGCCTAGAAAATAATAGTAAGGTAAAGTCATGTGAAAATTAGTTAGAAAATGCTTAGAAATAATGGAAAGGAAAAATAAGGTCAAAAATATAAAGTGATACTCAAATAATGAGAAAAAGCTTGGATATTAATAATAAGGAAACATTAGTTAAAAATAATGTGAAAGTAAGAAAATGCCTAGAAAATTCGAAAAAAATAAAATAAGGTAAAATAATGTGAAAGTGTGTTAGGAAATCCTTAGAAAATTATAATAAATTAAATTAAGGAAACATTAGTTAAAAATAATGTGAAAGTAAGAAAATGCCTAGAAAATTAGAAAAAAGTAAAAAGGTAAAATAATGTGAAAGTATGTTAGGAAATCCTTAGAAAATTAAAATAAATTAAATTAAGGCAAAATGTGAAAATTTGTTTCGAAATGCTTAGAAAATTAAAATAAGGAAAAATGAGGTAAAATAATGTGCAAATAAGTTAGACACATCTTAGAAAATAATAATTATAACAATAATAATGATGATGATGAAAATAATAATAATAGATAATGGTGATAGTGAAAGTGTCTGTGCATGTGTGTGCGCGTGCGGTTATATCGTTAATATTTTGTCACGAATTTAATTATATAGGTATATGTTGCAAGAACAGGAAGAAGAAAAAAAAGAAGAACTACATCTACATCATGGGTTAGGTGAGTGTTATTATTATTATTATTATTATTATTATTATTATTATTATTATTATTATTATTATTATTATTATTTTTCTCAATCCTCTACTTCCTCTTTTCTTCTTTTTCTATTTCTTCCTCTTTTTTTCTCTTCCTCTCCCTCTTTTTACTTTTTGACCTACTTTTTTCTTCTTGCTATTCTTGTCCTTTTCTTTTACTTTTTTCTATTGTTGTTATTATTATTATTATTATTATTATTATTATTATTATTATTATTATTATAATTAGATGATGATGGTGTGTCCTTTTCAGCTGACTGAGAAGGGGAGAAGGGGGGACAGCTGACTCTCTCTCTCTCTCTCTCTCTCTCTCTCTCTCTCTCTCTCTCTCTCCTTTCCTTTCATTAGCCTTCTTTTCATTCTATATTTTATAATTTCTTCTATTTCATTCTTTCTTCCTTTACTTCCTTGTTTTCTTTCAGAGAGAGAGAGAGATAGAGGAGGAAGGAGGAAGAGGGAGTGTGTGGGGGATGTACCTCCTCTTCCCCCTCTAGGCGGTTACTCCTCCTCCTCCTCCTCCTCCATTCTTCCCCATCCCTTCTTCCCTCCTTCCCTCCTTCATTCATTCTCTATAATTTCAATCCAAAGCTGGATGTTGCGCCTACGTACGCAACGACATCACTTGCTGTCGTGCCCACAACCGTGATTCTTCAGAATTTTCTACCATCTGGCTAAGACTTCATTGTCATTCTATTACTAAATACATCTGTGCAGTTTATCTCTCACCTAACTCTACAAACTATGTAAAATTATTTGACTATTTGAACTCTAAAGTGGAGCACATCTTGACCCACTCTCCCTTCGCTGAAATCTCCATCCTAGGAGATTTCAATGTTCACCACCAGCTTTGGCTTTCATCCTCTTTCACTGACCATCCTGGTGAACAAGCCTACAACTTTGCTATCCTCAACGATCTAGAGCAGTTGGTCCAGCACCCTACACGTATTCCCGACCGTCTTGGAGACCGGCCCAACATTCTAGACCTCTTCCTTACCTCAAACCCTTCTGCTTATTCTGTCAAACTGTTTTCTCCGTTGGGCTCCTCCGATCACAATCTTATTTCTGCATCCTGTTCTATCGCTCCTGTACACCCTCTGGACCCACCGAAGAGGCGATGCTTCTCGCATTCTGCTTCAGCTCGGTGGGACGATCTGAGGATATACTTTTCCGATTCCCCGTGGAATGATTATTGCTTCCAGGATAGAGACCCCTCTGTGTGTGCTCAGCGCATCACAGAGGTGATTGTCTCTGGAATGGAGGCATACATTCCACGTTCTTTCTCTACTCCTCACGCTAAAAAGCCTTGGTTTAATCACGCTTGTTCTCGTGCTGTCAATGATAGAGGCAGCTCACAAAATGTACCAGAGCCTTCAAACTAATGCTAATTATGAACTTTACATTTCTGCCCGGAATCGTGCCAAATCTATTCTCCGACTAACTAAAAACTCTTTCATTAATAGAAAATGCCAAAACCTTGCTTTCCCTAACTCTTCACGTGACTTCTAGTATCTAGCAAAAAACATCTCCTCCAACTTCAATTCTTCATCTTCCCTCCACTCCTCAGTCCTGACGGCAACACTGCCGTCTCATCTATCTCTAAGGCTGAACTCTTCTCTAAAAACTCCACTCTGGACGATTCTGGGCATATTCCTCCTACTCATCCCCCGTCTGACTCTTTTATGCCTTTTATAAAGAGTCTTCAAAATGATGTTTTCTATCCCCTATTCTTTGACAACACTCAGCTATCACCTTCCTCAACACTAAACATCCTCGGTCTATCCGTAACTCAAAATCTCAACTGGAAACTTCATATCTCATCTCTTACTAAATCAGCTTCCTCGAGGCTGGGCGTTCAGTACCGTCTCCGCCAGTTCTCCCCCGCACAGTTGCTGTCCATATACAGGGGCCTTGTCCGCCCTCGTATGGAGTATGCATCTCATGTGTGTGTGTGTGGGGTCCACTCACACAGCTCTCCTTGACAGAGTGGAATCAAAGGCTCTTCGTCTCATCAGCTCTCCTCCTCATACTGATACTTCTACCTCTCAAGTTCCGCCGCCATGTTGCCTCTCTATCTTCTATCGATATTTTCAAGCTCACTGCTCTTCTGAACTTGCTAACTGCATGCCTCCCCTCCTCCCGCGGCCCCGCTGCACACGACTTTCTACTCATGCTCATCCCTATACTGTCCAAACCCCTTATGCAAGAGTTAACCAGCATCTTCAATCTTTCATCCCTCACGCTGGTAAACTCCTGAACAATCTTCCTTCATCTGTATTTCCTCCTGCCTACGACTTGAACTCTTTCAAGAGGAGGGTATCAGGACACCTCTCCTCCCGAAATTGACCTCTGATTTTGGACACTTATTTAACCTCTGTTCGGGAGCAGTGAGTAGGGCCTTTTTGTTTTTTTTTCTTTGCGCCCTTGAGCTGTCTCCTTGGCTGTAAAAAAAAAAAAAAAAAAGACAGTAGTGTAAACAGGGTGATTGCGGAAACTGTGGCAGCCCTCAGTGACCCGTAGGAAGTCGGGAGGTTTATCCAGTCTCCCCTTGATAAGGTGGAGGTCCGTGAAAATCAAGTAGAATTTTACCAACTTGCCGGTGTTGTGGGAGTGATAGACTGCACCCATTTGAAAATAATGGCACCAAAGGAAAACGAAGTAGTTTATGTGAACAGAAAAAAAACTTACATAGCTTGAACATACAATTAGTGTTTGATGCCTTTGTTATTGATTAAAATGTGAAATATTTGAGTTAAGGAAAACGAAACATGGTAAAAAAACTTTTATTTGCAGCAGAAAGGTACACATGCAAATGAAAAAGATGACATTAAAATTGCATTAAAATGTAATTTAAAATATGATTTATAATTATTGTTGCTTTAAAATCAAGTTAGAAAACAAATTACTCTTGCCGGTTATTCGTATTGAGATAATGGTGGTAAGAAAGTTTGTTAGTGACGTCTGCCAGTGTGAGGGAGGAGGAACGAAAGGTCGAGGCGACTACATCGCTTACATCTTGACTTATGAGTGAAGTAAAACGAGGTTACTTGGTTTCTGTTTACAAAGTTCCAAGTGGAAAAACAACTTTATTGTGAATTAGTGTATACTTTTGTGGAGTATTGTGTTTACTGAGTGAATTGGTGACCAATCTGTTGCTATTTGTGTCTTGCTTGAAGATATTCATCATTGGATTCAAAGCTATGGTATTAATGTGCAATAGTCGTCATAACAAAATACGTAGTAATTAATTATATATGTCAACCTAATTATTTTCATGAGATCATGGTATGACCACTGAAAAACATAGCTTTTTTATCTTGTCTCTATTACAAATTCAGTATATAATTACTCATATATTAAATAAAGTAGTGGAATCTAGTTTTCAGCATCTTTTATTATTATGCCAATATTCTAAGCACTCAGCTTGCAAACACGCTGAGGTTTATGTTGTCAGCTTGGGTCGGACTTAGGTGAACACTTTACCAGGTGACCTAAGATTACTCAATGCTACCATAGAGGTACACAACATCTTTGATTGTGAGTGCATCAGAGAGCACTGGAGAGCAGCATGAGTCTAATTAGGTGCTAATGAATATCCTGCCTGCATCACAGACTACATAAAATGCAAATATGATCGGTGCCTAAAGGTTTTATAAGCTAATGATGGTTTATATATATATATATATATATATATATATCTATATATATATATATAGATATATATATATATATATATATATATCTATATATATATATATATATATATATATATATATATATATATATATATATATATATATATATATATATATATATATATATATATATATATATATATATATATATAAAACTGCCCTAATGTCACTCCCACTTTTGAAATCCAAATGACGCCCCTGATTGTAACAACGTATCTTGTTACACCCACGACTGGGTGCCGGTGCAAATCTTCTCATTTAACACCGAGAAATTAATCAAGGCACTAGGGAACTCGGAAAAATCCAGGTTAGAGTGCTGGCCGTGGGGATTGAACCAGTGACCTTCGACGTACAAAGCCATGTCTGTCAGTCGAGCCAATAAAGGTAAAGGTATAGTTGGGGGATACGCTGTAGCAGCGCGTAGCCTCGGTGCTCATCTCCGTAGCATTGGCCCTTGAGCCTGTGGTGGGAGGGGGCCCATTACCCCGGGACACAGGGCCAGTTTGACATCCGGGTTACCACAGTTTCCCCAGGTTTCCCCAGGTAGTCATTTATCAACCAGCCCGAGAGGGAGGATGATCAGCTGGGTGAGCTGCACGCCGACTGCCCGGGCTGGGATTTGAACCCGGGCCCGCGTAGAAGAAGGCATGCTGACCACTAGACCACGGAGGCGTATTGGAGCTCAATCTCAAGTGAACCCACTCACAATGGCACACAATTTTTTTTCTGGTAAATTTTGTGCTTTGAATGAATTTGCTAACCATTTCTGTCGAAAAGCAGCAGAGATTATTTTTCACCCCTTCCGCCCTAACCTTCTCAGTAATAATAATAAAAAAAGTGACAAAATCATAGCCTTGAGGCAGTAATATTCAGCCCCAGCATCAAAAAATTATACTGCTGCCCTGTGAAAGGCATCTCTTAACTCCGATGAAGTAGGTGGTGACTGTGGTGGAGCAGCTTCATTGTCATCCCTGGCAGTGGCTGGTGTCATTGGACCAGCAGATGATGAAACAGTGGCTGGTGTCATTTGGCCAGCAGATGATGAAGCAGTGGCTGGTGTCATAGGGCCAGCAGATGATGAAGCAGTGGCAGGTGTCATTGGGCCAGCAGATGATGAAGCAGTGGCAGGTGTCATTGGGCCAGCAGATGATGAAGCAGTGGCAGGTGTCATTGGGCCAGCAGATGATGAAGCAGTGGCAGGTGTCATTGGGCCAGCAGATGATGAAGCAGTGGCTGGTGTCATTGGGCCAGCAGATGATGAAGCAGTGGCTGGTGTCATTGGGCCAGCAGATGATGAAGCAGTGGCTGGTGTCATTGGGCCAGCAGATGATGAAACAGTGGTTGGTGTCATTGGGCCAGCAGATGATGAAGCAGTGGCTGGTGTCATTGGGCCAGCAGATGATGAAGCAGTGGCTGGTGTCATTGGGCCAGCAGATGATGAAGCAGTGGCAGGTGTCATTGGGCCAGCAGATGATGAAGCAGTGGCTGGTGTCATTGGGCCAGCAGATAATGAAGCAGTGGCAGGTGTCATTGGGCCAGCAGATGATGAAGCAGTGGCAGGTGTCATTGGGCCAGCAGATGATGAAGCAGTGGCTGGTGTCATTGGGCCAGCAGATGATGAAGCAGTGGCTGGTGTCATTGGGCCAGCAGATGATGAAGCAGTGGCAGGTGTCATTGGGCCAGCAGATGTTGAAGCAGTGGCTGGTGTCATTGGGCCAGCAGATGATGAAGCAGTGGCTGGTGTCATTGGGCCAGCAGATGATGAAGCAGTGGCAGGTGTCATTGGGCCAGCAGATGATGAAGCAGTGGCAGGTGTCATTGGGCCAGCAGATGTTGAAGCAGTGGCTGGTGTCATTGGGCCAGCAGATGATGAAGCAGTGGCAGGTGTCATTGGGCCAGCAGATGATGAAGCAGTGGCTGGTGTCATTGGGCCAGCAGATGTTGAAGCAGTGGCAGGTGTCATTGGGCCAGCAGATGATGAAGCAGTGGCTGGTGTCATAGGGCCAGCAGATGTTGAAGCAGTGGCAGGTGTCATTGGGCCAGCAGATGATGAAGCAGTGGCTGGTGTCATAGGGCCAGCAGATGATGAAGCAGTGGCAGGTGTCATTGGGCCAGCAGATGATGAAGCAGTGGCTGGTGTCATTGGGCCAGCAGATGATGAAGCAGTGGCTGGTGTCATTGGGCCAGCAGATGATGAAGCAGTGGCTGGTGTCATAGGGCCAGCAGATGATGAAGCAGTGGCTGGTGTCATTGGGCCAGCAGATGATGAAGCAGTGGCTGGTGTCATAGGACCAGCAGATGATGAAGCAGTGGCAGGTGTCATTGGGCCAGCAGATGATGAAGCAGCGGCGGGTGTCATAGGGCCAGCAGATGATGAAGCAGTGGCTGTCGTAGGAGCAGCTGATGGTATCTTTTCCACAAGTAATGAACAATGTGCTGGGATGGTCTCTAGCAATACAGCAGCGGGGCTGAAAAAAAGCGTCATATATTAGTCATGATTAATGCATGTAACTTAACCCCTTAACTGCGGATTTCCAGCAAGAAAACGTCACCAAACTACAGAAATGGAACAAATAGTGGCTGCTACAATTCATTGAAGAAAATGTAGTCCTACACCTTGGGAGGCGATATCCAGCATACCAATACCACATGGGAAACACTCCGCTATCCACCGCAGAGGCAGAGAAAGACCTGGGACTATTATGTAACCAGGCTAGCAGTGGAAGCCAAATCCATGCCAATCGTAGCGGATGGGTTAAATAGGTACGTAGTTGAAGAAAAAGGGTCTTAATGGTGAAATGTTACTTATTAACAGAAATATTCTACTATTTGTTATTGGTTGTAAAATAATTGACTGATAAAGTGTGTATCTACAAAGAATATGAATTTAAGAGTGATTAATATATTGTTTTCATGAGAATATAAACGTTTTTGCCAAAAACATACAGGCCAGTCAATATTTCACTGTAGTCCAGTCCCTTAGGGGAAGGATTGTGCACATTGGTGCAAAAGCATGAAAATTGGCACACTTATAGTTTAAGACCTGCGGAATTAAAATCTGCCGGGCGCCAGAACCAAAATTCAATGAGGTCGCCATATTTGGCAAAACAAAATGGCCGCGGCCGAACACATAATTTTTCCATTTCCAGTGAACAGAATGAACAGAAAGTCACAAATTTCTACAAAAAAAAAAAAAAACATTCCTACGATTGTTCACATCAAAAAGTGTAAATTTGGCATTGGACTTACTTTGAAATTGACAGAGATAATCATTTTGGAAAATCCAAGATGGCCACCGCATGAAATTGAATGTTGCATACTTTTGACGTTTTGAGGCAGATGATAGTGCAAAAATGGGTTTCACGGTTTTTTAAATATCAAAGTTTGCATATTCTAACTCATATTTTGCCTGAAGGACCAAGTTAACATATATTAGCAATGAAAAATAAACCTCGAGCTTAGTCAAAACTTTCTTTTATTGTTGCAGCATGATGGAGGCCATCAACTGGGACCTGTGCTGTCTCTGTCAAGGAAAAAAGGATGACCGACTCCAAACTCAAAGAATGAAGGTCTTACTTCTCTAGAGAGAGACCTGAATGGATTTAAGTCCATTGGTGTTGTTCCGTCCGGAATGAAAGTGTCATGGGCCCAGCTTGATGGAGGCCAAGGTATTGCATCAACACTGAAATCTCACAATGCCAAATATCACAAAGTGTGCAGAAGCTACTGCAGTTCTTCTCGCTTGCATCGAGTCACTGAAAGGGAGGATTCAGGGGACCAAGTTTCACCTAAGAAGCTCCGTTCCTGCTCCACACCAAGTTCTGCTGATAAGTCTCCCTGTTGTGTAGTATGCGAGGACAGGACTGTCATAATCTGCATAAGGTTGCCACTGATAATGTGGACAGTAACCTGAAGAGTTGGGCCAAGACAACCAAGAACTTCCAGCTTCTGGGCAGGCTGATTGCTCAGGCAGCAGATGCTCACGCTGCTGACACATACTACCATCTCCAGTGCTACACCCAACTGCGAAACTCGGCCCAAGCCAAGAAACGCAAGACATCTGCAGGTCCTTGGAGCCTCACTTCAATTCTATTGCCATAGCAGAAATTGTGGCTTTGGTTGAGGACTCTGAGGATTCAGTCTTCAAGGTGTCTGCACTGCGGCAGTTCTACAGAACAGTGATGGAAGACCAGGGAACTCCTTGTTCTGATACTCATGAACCACATTCCACTCGATTCAAGGAGTATCTTCTGAAGCTCCTTCCTGAGTGGACAGACTTCTCTCAAGGCAAGGAAGTCTACATCTCCAGCAACCAGAAGGTTGGACATCTGCTAGCTGATGCTCACAAGTCTCAGGCAGTTAGTCAGGATGATGCATTGCTGTTGATGCGTGCAGCAGTTGTCCTCCGGAAATGTTGCCTCCAAAGACAAGAACCTTTCACTGGTTCATTTGGCCCTGATTCTCTAACATCTCCTGTCCCTGGACAGTTGAGAAGCTTCATTAACATCCTTCTCCAGGGTCCCTCGATCTTGCATAAACATAACAATGATGAGCTGCAGGGGCAGGTACATGGCAGAGCAAGAGTTGCAAGTGCCATTGCCCAGCAGATCATTTACAACACTTGCAGTGGTTCACACCATACCACAACGTCTGCCAATATACGTCACAACAAAGACCGTGAAACTCCCTTTCCTCTGTACCTGGGTCTAAAACTACATGGCGAGGGCAGACAGAAAAAGCAGATCAGCAATGCCAATGCTTTTGGCATGTCTGTGTCCTACAAACGTGTCATGGAGGTCAAGCGCTCCATGGCACAAGCTGTAGTCAAACAGTTCGTCAGTGATGGAGTTGTGCTTCCCACCAACATACGCAAAGATGTGTTTGTGACATTTGACGTGGACAACTTGGACAGCAAAAACCAAGGTAACTTCTCCCAAGACAAGTTCCACGGCACTGCTATCAGTGTAACAAACCACCTGTCTAGGGACAACCTCGGTGTCGAAAGACCTTGTGTCCAAATTGACCCTGCAGACACTTCTTTGCCACAGCTACCTGACTCTTACTTAGTAGTTCAGCCAGCAGAGTTAACAAGAAATGATTTGTTTGTACCAAGTTCACCAGATCTTGATTGCCGGCCATCTCACAATCAGTTACACGGAGCAAAAGTCAAGGATGAATCTTGGATGGCACACGTCTCCACACAGCTGAACCATGACACCTTGGCAGAAGGTGAAGTCATCACCTGGTCAGGCTATAATGCCAGGCTCATGAGGGACGACTCTGTAAAGCCCAGGGCAGTCGTAGGTGTTCTGCCACTTTTTCCCGATAAAGCAGCATCACCTTCTATGATGAAGCACGCCATGCATCTAGCAATCCAAGACACAGCGTTCCTCAACTCTGGGCAAACCCCTGTGCTTGGTGGTGACCAACCGCTGTATGCCATTGCCAAACAGCTCCAGTGGTCCTACCCCGAGACACTGGGTGAGGATAAGCTAGTCATGATGATGGGCGCATTGCACATAGAGGACAAGATGCAACAGATGGTTGGCAAGTTGCTGCGGGACTCTGGGTGGAGCAACATCCTTTCTCAGGCCCAGATACTCACATCTGGCCGGGCCCAGTCTGCGCTGGACGAGCATCACATTAAGCGTACCCGCTATGCTCACCAGGTCTCTCTCATGGGTCTCTATCTCCTCAGAGAGAAGGCTTACTCCAACTACTGCTCCAGTGTTCAAGGTCCTCCAGAGCCTCTAGAGATGTGGCAGCAAAGGTCTAAGACTGGAAACCCAATGTTTATGTTCTGGTCCACTGTCATGGACCTGGAGCTTCTCATGTGTCGTTTTGTGCGGTCTCTCCGTGAGGGAGACTTCCCGTTGTATGTCCAGGTCTGTGATGAACTCTGCTCCTGGTTCCATGTGATGGACCACACCAACTATGCTCGCTGGCTCCCAGTTCATGTCCGCGATATGGTCCAGTTACCAAGGAAGCACCCACAGGTATATCAGCAGTTTCTCAAGGGGAACTTTGTTGTCCAGAGATCATCTCACAAGTTCAGCCTCATGGCTAAGGACCAATCCCATGAGCAGTCAAACAAGGCCCTACAGATGCATGGTGGTGCAGCTGGTCTGTATGAAAAGCCCGAGGCCCTCACTCTGTTCATGCTAGCGGGTCCCGACTGCAGTCGATGCATTGACGAGTTTGAGGCATTGCTGGACACACCAAACTCAAGCACTGCACATCATGAAAAGGCAGCTGCTTTGCAGACCAAGTACAGGAAAGATGTGCTGTCATTCACTGAG
Source organism: Eriocheir sinensis (assembly GCF_024679095.1). Classification (NCBI taxonomy): domain Eukaryota; kingdom Metazoa; phylum Arthropoda; class Malacostraca; order Decapoda; family Varunidae; genus Eriocheir; species Eriocheir sinensis. Next base: position 1,487,497 of record NW_026112164.1, read on the forward strand.
ACAGCTGAACAGCTGGGTAATCCATTCAACGATGGCAAAGACCTTCTGGCTCTTCATACTCAAGAGGTAATGGACGACGAAATTGTTTCATCTCTTTCTCACCTGCATGAGCTAGGCAAAGACTTACATGCTAAATTTGTTGTGCAGATTCTAGACCAAACAGTCTTGCCTATAACAAACACTCTGAAACGTCAGAAGGTCCTAACATTTGACAATCGTCCAGTCAAAACCAAAAAGGGAAGCAAAGTGGGCACTGCTCAGAGAAATGCCTCCCTCATAACCCAGCTGTTTCTGTCCTTGCAATCTCGACCTGATGCAGACATGAAAGACTTCTTTCGATATGAGAATCAAAAAGATCCACCAAGCCTCTCAGATCAAGGGTCATTACGACCTACAAACAAGGCAGACATTCTAGAGTGCTTGGAGGCACCAACTGGTCGCTCAGCTGCGGCTAAAACAGCTACAGTTGTTGTATTTGACATGGCTGCTGTTGTACATATGGTTCGGCCTACCAAAGCCCATACCTTCCTTGACTACGTACCACAGCATCTGGTTCCATTTCTGAAAGCACATGAGCCAGTCTACCACACGAATCGATGCAGTGTGGGACACCTATCCAGAGGTAAACCTGAAAACTCTGACACATCAGCGTCGTGGTCTAGGCCAGCGCACCAGGATAGGGGACGGCGCACTCGCATTCCAAAGCAGGACTGGAATACTGCGTTCGTAACAAACATTGACAACAAGAGGAACTGTTCCCCTTCTTGAGTGCTCAACTTGTAAAGCAGGACCTGGGTGGGAGGCTTGTCCTAAGTACTGCCATGGAGAATGTTCTCCAACAAACGTCACAACGTGTCTGGCCTTCAGCCTTGCAACCACAGTGAAGCTGACACCAGGATAATGCTGCACCTTGCCCACGCCTCACAACAGGGTCACAAGGTTGCTTTGGTCCGTACAGTGGACAGTGATGTTGTCATTCTGGCAATCCACTTCTTTGCTTCATTTGGTCTCTCTGAGTTGTGGATCTGCCTTGGCAGTGGGAAGAAGACACGTGACATTCCCATCCACACTCTGTCTGCACAGCTAGGACCATCAAGATGCAGTGCTCTCCCACTATTCCACGCAGTGACAGGCTGTGACACTGTCTCACAATTCTTGGGATGTGGCAAAAAGACAGCCTGGTCAGCCTGGCAGAATACCTCGGGAATGACAGAGACTCTGGTAGCCCTCACTAGAGACCCGCATGAGCTCAGCCTTGAATCTCAACACATGCACAAGCTAGAACGCTTTGTCGTAGTCATGTACAGCAAGAGCTGTGGCCTGGAAGGAGTCAATGAAGCAAGGCATAAACTGTTCACCAGCGGGAAGAAGAAATTGGAAGACTTGCCACCAACACAAGCAGCTCTGTATCAACACATCCTCAGAGCGCTGCTGCAGACCTGCTTCTTCTGGAGGCAAGCGACATCAGTCCAACTGGACACCCCTGATTTCCAAGACTGGGGCTGGCAGAAGACCAGCACTGGTGAATGGCTGCCATTCTGGACAACTCTTGAGGACAGCAGCAAAGCCTGTTCCGTCCTATTGCGATGTGGCTGTGAAGTGTCTTGCACAGGGAATTGCAAGTGTTCAAGGGCGACCGTACATTGCACAGTTCTCTGCAAATGTGAAGGTGGATGTGTCAACAATTACTGATATAATTTATGTATCATGCTTCAATTATAGATTGATTGATTTATTGTATTGATTTATTGGTGAGCCCAGCTCTTTCATAATGCACATATTATATATGTATCATGCTTGATTGATTTATTGTCCAATGAATGATTCATTAGTGTTCCACTTTTCCATTGGGTGTAACGAACCTGTCACAACCAGGCATAAGGTTTTTCTCAGTATGATTGCACTTTATATATATATATATATATATATATATATATATATATATATATATATATATATATATATATATATATATATATATATATATATATATATATATATATATATATATATATATATATATATATATAAAGGGTTTCATATAGTGTTAAGATTATGTATGATTGTATGTTCTGCATATTGTACCTACTTTTATCAAAGCCATGCACACTGCATCGTGTAGACTGCACAGTCTCATTAAGTGACGTCAATTTTGGAAGTTGTCTTTGTAAATTTGACTGTCAGCCATATTGAATTTTTAAATATGCCTACATCTGCAACAAATACTAGAAAGTCCACACCAGATGTGAAGTCCTTGGGGTCAGAAACCATAGGAAAGTAGAAGTTTTTTGGCAGCTGTGCGACTTTCAACTGCATGAGTGTGCAAAACTCTTTTCCCGTATGGCAGCCATTTTGAATTGTCCAATATGGCGGCGCCACTGAGAATTGGCTTTGGCGCCCGGCAGATTTGGATTCAGCATATCAAAATCTACAAGTGTGCCTAATTTCATGCTTTTGCACAAATTTGCACAATTCATCCTTGAAATCCCCCTAAGGGACTGGACTACTGCTGCTTGACTGCTGCTGCTGTTGCTGCTGTCCTATCCCTAACACATCATCAACTGTGTCAGTGCTGAGTGGCTCTGGTACCCCTTCAAATACATGAGACGAGCAGCCTATGATGTCATACACCAGTTTATCTACCACAGTTAATGTCATAGTTATATAGGCAGGCGCCTGCGTATCTGTGGTGCCACACGTGTGGGGCACTCAGGTGCTGGGGGAAATGTCATTGTCATGAAGGGGCAGGGGTAAACCAGTGTATGCTGTGAGGCCTTGGTGTGGAAGTTCCCTGTCTGAACTGTGCAGCTAATCCCCCATACAGTGAGGGCCTTTTTTACTCCCTCAGGGGCTGTGCAGCTGAGAGAGTGGTGTACATGAGTGTGAATGTGTGAGTGAGTGTGTGCCTGTCTTGGCTACCACCCTTCATTGGGGGAAGATAGCCAAGGTATTTAGATAGATTGATAGTCATTGACAGATGAACATTAAAAAAATTTCTGTATCAAATATGCAGTTCACTGCTATGAACTTATTAACTTTAAGCTGAAATAAAGGCGTTGTGGCCAGTATAGCTGCATTCTGTGAGCACATAAAAAACTAACTAATACAAGTTTTACATATCAAGACATAACAACTAAAAAAATTACCAGTCTGCCGCTGCTCATTCTTGCACTTGGCAATGCAAGGCTTTGATTTTTGTTATACGTTGTACCAACGCCTCTCACAGTCATCCTGCGTACGGGGTCCACTCCCAGGGAAGGCACTGTCAGGGTATAAATGTGAAGCAAGTTTCTTAATCGTTTCACTATGGCATGCTGTTTATTTCCCATACCTTCTCCAATAACATGTAATACATGCTGTGATGGAAAGCTAAATCGGTACCGGTATTTTATTTACATGCATCATAAGACATTAACTTTTTAGTTGTTATGAACATGGCCAAAAATACTACTTTTCATTACCTACTTTTCTAAAATGCTTTTCTCTAAGTAGGATGATATTACACAATACAGCTATACAAAAAAATTCAAAGCATTAATCTTAATTTCATTATTTTGAGTATACTTCTAACCTAACATTATATCACCAGAAACTGTTTGACCAATGCTATTAAAATAATATTGTAATCTTACTTTACCATTCTCATCAAATCTACCTATTCCGATATAGTCTTAACATAAAATACTTGTAAAAGTGTTGAGAGTCTGGCATGCCCAACCCCCCCCCAAAAAAAATATAAAAAAAGAATAAATAAAATAACAGGTAAATATGACGACTTATACTAATCCCCTTTCCAACCTTACAAACTTGGGGACCTACCATGTTAAGTTAGGACGTGTTAGGTAGGACAGGTTTAGCAGGAGTTGGTTTAGTTATGTTAGATTGTTGAGGGAGTGGGGGTTGCAGCAGAAATGGTCATGATGATGCTATTCACGTGGAGCAGTAGGAAAAAGTATGTTCTGTTTGGAAACTCTGTGGTTGCGTTTGTATACAAAAATACCCATTTGACGAGGTTAGGTGAGTTTGCAAGTTACTTGAATCATGAACATGTGAATATGTAACAAAAAAAAAAAAAAAGCATTAACCTTAATTTCATTATCTTGAGTACATTCCAATCTAACATTATATCACCATAATCTGTTTGACCAATGCTATAAATATACTATTTTAATCTTACTTTACCATTCTCACGATACCTACCTATTCCCATATAGTCTTGACATAAAGTACTTGTAAAAATGTCCATAGTCTGGCATGCCTAGCATCCCCCCCCCCAAAAAAAAAAAAATAATAATAAACAAATGAAAATAAATCAAGAATAAAAAAAAGGTCAAATATGCCTTAACTATCTATACCAACCCCCTCTTCCCCCCCAACAAACTTGGCATGTTAAGTTAGGATGTGTTCGGTAGGACGGGGCAGGTTTGGCATGGTTAGGTTTAGCTATGTTAGGTTGTTGAGGGAGAGGGGGTTGTGGCAGAAATGGTCATAATGAAACTATTCAGATACAGAATGAAAAGGTATGTTCTGTTTGGAAGGTCAGTGGTTGTGTTATTATGCAAAAAATACCCACTTGATTTGGTTAGGTTAGTTTGTAAGCTAACTGAAGCATGACTATGTGATTACCAACCTTGTTACAGCTTCTGCCACTTCAGTCCACGCTCTCTTCTTATCCTCAGGGGTGATGCTCTTCCCATAACACCCTCTGATTGTACGTATTTTTTCATGAATTTGACGTAAGAAGACCGTTTCATCTGGCGACCAATTAAACTAACTCCTTTTCTGCGCTGGTTCTCCGGCCCGTAGATGTGCTCATTGGGGCAGATGACGTGGTTATGGCGCGGTAATTTCAGCAGAGCAAGTTGTGACGCAGGAGGGGAGATATGTCGGATGTTTACGTTTTGCACGGAGGCGTCCTTAGCAACGAGCCCGCCATAAAGAAGAAGATAATAGTAGCCAGGATTTGCTAATACTTACACTCAAAGTTGACGAGGATAGCTGTTACTCTTAATAAATTGAGACTATTAACTTTGATAGTAACTTTAAGAGTAAAAGTTAACAGCCCTCGAGGATACGGGCCCAGGAGTCTTGGGAATGGAGAGGATGTGTCGCACTCGGCTCCCTTTCCGCAACAGGCGGTAGCTGAGAGCGAGAAGACGTTCAAAGCAGACGTTTAACGTATATTAGTATTACGATTATGAATGTGTGTGTGTGTGTGTGTGTGTGTGTGTGTGTGTGTGTGTGTGTGTGTGTGTGTGTAGTTGAGAGCTCAGTGGCACCGAGTGACCGAGCTATTTCCCCTTTGGTTTTGTTATGAGTTAATGGTAGGATATAAGATGTGCTCTGAGTGAAAAAAAGTAAGGTGTTAATGATGGGTTCATAAAATTGTGTGTAGAGTGCGACGTCAAACTGTCAACTGAAAGCGACGGAGGGGTGTTTGTAGCGGGAGACAGGAAGAAGAGGAATACGAGATTGGGATGGCTCTGGCAGAGAGAGAGAGAGAGAGAGAGAGAGAGAGAGAGAGAGAGAGAGAGCACGAAAGTCGTAAGTGTGCCTCCTCTCCTTGCCTCTCAAATTTACTTGATTTTAGGTGTAAGGTGCGGTCAAAGTGATTGGAGGACTATATAAGTGACTATATAAGTGAACTTGTCTGGTGACAGTGGTGAGTATGTAATAAGATTCTGTATTATGTCGGGGAGAGTGGCAGGCGACGCGAGACGCGTATGGGACCTGTAAGGTCGACCTTGCCGCTATAATAATTGAGTGGCTGCGTGCGACAAGGCCAAGCGCCAACCACCGTGAAATTGAGTTAATAGTGTACTTAGCTCTATAATTTTCCCTTCTTCTTAGAAACAACAGTAATATGATCGTAGCTCTGCTGTGCGTGCAGCAAACGTTGATTAATCGTAGTAGTGTGTAGCTCATCAACCATGTCATTGCCATCATCGTCTCATTCAGTAAATATCACACGTTTGCAGAGGCAGTTGCTGATAATCGTGGTTAATTCTAACACAAAACATTAGTATACACTATTGTTACCCCAAAATTATCATCATATACATGAAAGTTTCTTTAACTGGCCAACACTTCACTGCCGGCAAACATGGCGCGGGGCGGTTAGTGTGGGGGTGGGGGAGGTGCCCTGGCGGGCTGGGGGGTAGAGTGGGAGGAGGGACGGGAAGCACCAACGCGTCGTGTGTCGGGCACTCATCAATTTGTTTTGTTTGTTTAGTTTTCTTCAATTTTAAATGTGTTGTAGTTGGGAATATGCATTAGGGTTTTCGTTTGTTAATGATGAATGCAGCGGCGCTAGAAAAAAAGTGTCACCCGTCCTTCCAGTGCAAATTATCAATGAATATTAGAAGAAGAAGAAGAAGAAGAAGAAGAAGAAGAAGAAGAAGAAAGAGAGAGAGAGAGAGAGAGAGAGAGAGAGAGAGAGAGAGAGAGAGAGAGAGAGAGAGAGAGAGAGAGAGAGAGAGAGAGAGAGAGAGAGGCAAGGTTACGTAGGTGAAGGATGTCATGGTGGGAGGGAGCGAGGGAGGGGAGGACGAGAGGGTACAATGGGCGTGTCATAATAGGGCTGCATGTGACAAATACCTATGTATTACGCTAATATTCAATGTATTAATTATAAATTGTCATTGGCAGACTACATTCAACATCGTCACATTCAATTTTATCACATGCTAATATTCATTGATGACCACTCATTCCGAGAAAACACAAATTCAGCCGAAGACCTTCCATTTCGGGCACGGACACCACCATGCTACTTTTGCGTCAGCCTAGACTTAATAAAAAGTCACGACCTTGACATCAGGTGCTCAGGGGCATTCGATCTACTACATCATCCAGTGTGTCAAGTGTCAACGTCTCAACTCCATTCTACGGCCAGTCTTGAGTTAGTGTGTCTGCCAACCTAACACGCTCATGGTGTCAATCAGCTTCAAGTATCTGTCAGCCTCACTGTATCAAACTCATATTCTGTCAACCTCACAGTGTGTTAATTTCACAGTGTCAGTCAACCTCACATTGTCAACCTCATTGTGTCAATCAACCTCACAGTGTCTCAAACTTCACAGTGTCTGTCAACTTCATAATGTCAATCAACCTCACTTTGTCAACCTCAAAGCATCTTTCGACCTCACAGTGCCAATCAACCTTATAGTGGGTGTCTACTTCACAGTGCCAATCAACCTTACAGTGTCAACTTTAGTCTGTCAACCTCACAACGCCAATCAACCATACAGTGTCTTCCGACCTAACAGTGTCAATCAATCTTAGTGTCTTTTTACCTCACAGTGCTAATCAACCTTACAGTGTCCTTCGACCTTACAGTGTCTGTCAACCTCAGAGTGTCTTTCAACCTCACAGTATCTACAACTTCAGTGTTAACCTCATAGTAGGTTTCAGCCTGACAGTGTCAACATCAAAGCGTCTCTCACCTCAGTATCAACCTCACAGTGTCTGTCATCCACAAGGTATCATTCAACCTCACAATTTGTCAACCTCACAATTTGTCAACCTCACAGTGTCTGTCATCCACAAAGTATCATTCAGCCTCACAGTTTGTCAACCTCACAGTGTCTCTCAACCTCAGAGTGAGTCAATCTCACAGTGTATATCAACCTCACAGTGTCTGTCAACCTCAGTATCTGTCAACCTCAAAGTTTCAACCTCATATTGTCAACCGCAGTATCTGAACCTCACTGTGTCATTCAACGTAACAGTGTCAACCTCAGATTATCAACCTCACTGTGCCTGTCAACCTCACATTTTCAACCTCACTGTGTCATTCAACCTAACAGTGTTAACTTCAGATCGTCAACCTCACTGTGTCTGTTAGCCTCAGTTTATGTCAACATCAGTGACGTTGAACCTCAGTGTGTCAATCTCATTGTCTGTCAACATCACAGTGTCATTCAGGGTCACAGTGCCTGTCAACTTCAGAGTGTCATTCAACCTCACAGTGTCTTAACCTCACTGTGTCAACCTCACAGGGTCTCTCAATCTCAGTGTCTGTCAACCTCACAGTGTCTGTCAACCTCACAGTTTCATTCAACCACACAGTGTGTCAACCTTACTGTTTGTCAACCTGACAGTGTCTCTCAACCTCACTTTGTCTATCAACCTCACACACTGTGATCAATCTCACAGTGCCAATGAACCTCACAGTTTTTCAACTTTACAGTCCCAATCAACCTCACAGTGTCTCGACTTTTCAGTATTAACCTCACAGTGCCAACCATTCTCACAATGTCAATCTTACAGTGCCAATCAATCTCGGTGTCAATCTCCCAGTGTCTGTCAACATTACAGTGCCAATTAGCCTCACAGTCCGTCTGTCAACCACACAGTGCACGGCTGTCAACCTCACAGTCCGTCAATCAACATCACAGTCTATCTGCCAGTTTCACAGTAAATAGTGTACTATAAGGATGACCATCAAGAGAAACTTTTACGACGTGTATTTTTATGGTTGTTTGAAAAATACTTCACTTGTGAGGACACAACGAAAGCACTCAAACAGAACCGAGTGATCTGTTGTGATCTTGCAGGGGAGGTGGCTATGAACACAACAACAACAACAACAACAACAACAACAGAATATCTAGATTGATAAGAAAGACAAGAAATGATAAGAAATGCTAAGAAACATGGTGCTAAGGCGGCCGTCACGGGTCACAGGCATGTCTGTGGCTCGCTTACTGAGCCTCAGCGGCCTCGCGCCTCCGCCACTCGGCGATCTCGTCGCGTATGTGTCTGTGGCATCGCAGTACGGCGTCCCTGTTGCCCTTGATGTGCAGGGTTCGCCTGACCCGCACGATGCTGACGCCGTGGCTCCGCCGCAGGTCCTCCAGCTGGCGGTCACAGGGTCCTGCGAGGCGGGAGATGAATCTCTGCGCCACGGTGAGGCTGCGGTAGGCGAGGGAAGCTGTGGCGGGGGCGGCAGGGACGGTCACTGGTGAATGGACTTCGCCCCGAGAGGCTTCTCCGTGCAGGGGTGCCTCCTCTTCTGCGGCACCGACATCAGAGGCTTCCTCCTCTCTTGTGGCACCGACATCAGTGGCTTTTTCCTCCTCTGCGGCAGGAACATCAGAGGCTTCTTCCTTTTCTACGGCAGGAACATCAGAGGCTTCTTCCTCTTCAGCGGCACCGACATCAGAGGTTTCTTCCTCCTCTGCGGCGGTAACATCAGAGGCTTCTTCCTCTTCAGCGGCACCGACATCAGAGGTTTCTTCCTTTTCTACGGCGGTAACATCAGAGGCTTCTTCCTCTTCAGCGGCACCGACATCAGAGGTTTCTTCCTCCTCTGCGGTAACATCAGAGGCTTCTTCCTCTTCAGCGGCACCGACATCAGAGGTTTCTTCCTCCTCTGCGGCGGTAACATCAGAGGCTTCTTCCTCTTCAGCGGCACCGACATCAGAGGCTTCTTCCTTTTCTACGGCGGTAACATCAGAGGCTTCTTCCTTTTCAGCGGCACCGACATCAGAGGTTTCTTCCTCCTCTGCGGCGGTAACATCAGAGGCTTCTTCCTCTTCAGCGGCAGGAACATCAGAGGTTTCTTCTTCCTCTGCGGCGGTAACATCAGAGGCTTCTTCCGCTTCAGCGGCAGGAACATCAGAGGTTTCTTCTTCCTCTGCGGCGGTAACATCAGAGACTTTCTCCTCTCCTTCGGCACCGACATCAGAGGCATCTTCATCCTCTGCGGCACCGACATCAGAGGCTTCTTCATCCTCTGCGGCAGGAGCATCAGAGGCTTCTTTCTCTTCTGCGTCACCAGCATCAGAGGCTTCTTCTTCTTCCTCTTTCGCGGCAGGAACATTTGAGGCTTCCTCCTCTTCTGTTGCATCGACATCAGAGGCTTCCACAACCTCGTGCGCCGCCTCGCCAAAGTCCTTATCTTTCACCGTAAGCACCCTTTCCGGGAGATCCTTCCGTTCATTGTAAGTGTCATCGTCATTGTAAGTGTCCTCGTCATTGTAAGTGTCATCGTCATGATCGTCCACCGCAAACACCTTTTCTAGGTAAACTTTCCATTCGTTGTAGGTGTCTTCATCATTGTAGGTGTCATCGTCATTGTAAGTGTCCTCGTCATGATCTTCCACCGCAAACACCTTTTCTAGGTAAACTTTCCATTCGTTGTAGGTGTCTTCATCATTGTAGGTGTCATCGTCATTGTAGGTGTCATCGTCATTGTAGGTGTCATCGTCATTGTAAGTGTCATCGTCATTGTAAGTGTCATCGTCATGATCGTCCACCGCAAACACCTTTTCTAGGTAAACTTTCCATTCGTTGTAGGTGTCTTCATCATTGGCGGCGTTTCCTTCAGTATACATGGCCTTCTTTCCCTTGTCGGGTTTCTGTTCCAGTGGCCATGTTGTGGGAAGGGCCTGGAACTGCTGACTGGCTTGCTGGAGGCCGACTTTGTCTTCATAGATGTACAAGTAGAAGCTGCCAGGTCGCCCTCCATCCAGCAGCGCCTCCAGGAACTCCTCCAGGCTAACGCGGGCCTTGCGAGTTGCACCGCGGCGGTACGCCACACAGATCTTGATCTGCGTGGCCTCGGCGTCTGGTTTCCCGCTGCACCTGAAGAGGTACTCCAGGTCCAGCGGGGCAGTGACGGAGGTGGGGCCGGACGCCTCCGGGAAGGCGAAGGCGGCCACCTTCCGCGAGCTGAGGGCTCGCCAGCACCCCCGACGCCGGCAAAGGGTGATGGTCACCTTGTGGGGCCGCGCCCCGCCGCTGGCGCCGCCGTCGGCGGCCAGCACGACGCAGGTGCCGAGCACGGTGCGTCGGATGTTGTGCTTGCTGCAGGTTTTAGGGAACATTCTGCTCACTAATTTTGTCTTCATTTGTATTGTAAATGTTTGACAAAGTCATGGTGAACGAGGCGGCAGTTACAACAAAATAAGCTGGTGGCGGCCGCCGCCCCTTGCCCGGCAGAGCCTGCCCCACTGCTGCCAAGGCTCAGTTTCCTGCATTGTGTGTTTGTGTGTGTGTGTGTGTGTGAGAGAGAGAGAGAGAGAGAGAGAGAGAGAGAGAGAGAGAGAGAGAGAGAGAGAGAGAGAGAGAGAGAGAGAGAGAGAGAGAGAGAGAGAGAGAGAGAGAGAGAGAGAGAGAGGGGGGGGGGAGGGCGTGATTCTACATACAAATAAGCCATAAATTATGAGTGCTCCCCAAACACACTCGCGGTAAAAAAAAACAATGGTAAACACAATGAAATATAGAAACGACGCAGAGGCTTTTCTTTACGTCCGGAGCAAGAGGAGGAGGAGGAGGAGGAGGAGGAGGGAGTTATGTTAAAGTTGATGAAGAATATGTAGATTATGAAAAAAAAAAGAGAAACGAGGTAGACGATGAAAGGAAGATGTTTATAATAAAAAAGAAGGAAGAATTTGAAGAAGAGAAAGAAGGCGAAGAAGTAAAATATTAACAAGAAGATGAAAAAGAAGAAGAAGAAGAAGAAGAAGAAGAAGAAAAAGAAGAAGATGGGAGAGAAAAGTGGGAGAAAGACTATAAATTAAGAAAAAAAGTATAAAAAGAGAAAGGGATTGAACAGAACAAGAAGGAGAAGACAAGAAAGGAGTATACATAGGAAGTGAAGAAGACGTAAAGATGGGGAAAAAAAATAAAATAAAGAGAGGGAGGAAACCGATAAACAATAAGAAATAGAACAAAACGTAGACATGAAGGAAACGAAGAAAAAGAAAAGAAAATAGAGAAAATACCAACAGAAGTAAAAGTAGCATAAGGAAGAAGCAGAAAGCGAGGATGATGAAGAAGAAAGAGCAGGAGAGAGAGAGAGAGAGAGAGAGAGAGAGAGAGAGAGAGAGAGAGAGAGAGAGAGAGAGAGAGCGAGAGAGAGTAGCGTGTTGGAGAGGAAACACGGGGGCAGGAGGAGGAGGAGGAGGAGGAGGAGAAGGGGACGCTGAGTGTTTGCTTGCTGACGACGAGGAGGAGGAGGAGGAGGAGGAGGAGGATGTCGAGTGTAAAGGCGAGTAATTTTGTGGCGCGAGGGACAGAGAGGGGAGGAAAGAGGTGAGTAAAAAAGTGAAAAATTATATAGGAGGGTTAGAATTTGATGCGTGAAGTGAGAGAGAGAAAGGGAGGGAGAGGGAGAGAGAATGGAGGAACAGGGAAGAGAGTATTACGAGGAAAGAAGGGAGAAGGGAGGAATAACAGAGGGAGATAGGAAACACAAGGGAAGAGGAGGGTCGAAGGGAGGAAGGGCGGAGAGACGAACTAGAGAGAATGGGAGGGAGAATTGAAAAGGAAATGAGAGAGAGAGGAGAGAAAAGGATGGAGGTAGAGATAATAAAAGAGAATAAAGGGGAGAGAAGGGTTGAGGAGGAGGAGGGAAATAATGATAAAGTAGAGGAAAACAAATGAAAGAGGAAAGGAATATGGAGAGAGAAAGAAGAGGAAAGAGAGAGGAAGTAAGGATAGGAATGGAAGAAAGAGGTAATAGGGGAAAAATTGAATGATCGATATTCTCTCCTCCTCCTCCTCCTCCTCCCCTTCTCCTCTTTCTCCTCTTCCTAGAAATGGAAATATGCTTTAGAAAGATGATGAAAAAGAAAAATGATAAAAAGGAAATAATGAAAAAGATAGACTAAAAGGGAAGAGGAGAATGGAGATGAAGACGGAGAGGAGGAGGAGGAGGATGTGATGAGGCGTGGCGTGAGAGTACTGCAATTAAGACGAGGTGTGAAGAGGAGGATGAAGAGGAGGAGGAGGAGGAGGAGGATGTGATGAGGCGTGGCGTGAGAGTACTGCAATTAAGACGAGGTGTGAAGAGGAGGAGGAGGAGGAGGAGGAGGTGATAAATTTAAAAGGGGCGAATTTAAAAACGCAAAGAGGCGAGATAAAATCGAGCAAAGGGTCTTTCTAAAGGTACTCCAAACTTATTTTCTCTCTCTCTCTCTCTCTCTCTCTCTCTCTCTCTCTCTCTCTCTCTCTCTGATCGATGACACTTTGCGCACGAGGAACAATGGCGTAAAACCCAGATGTAGACAAGTAAATTCAGACTGCACCAAATTTTTCTTCACCAACGTTGTAGTGCGAGAATGGAATAAGCTCCCATCATCAGTGGTCCAGTGTAACACTCTCTCTCTCTCTCAAAATAAGCTCGACCGTCTCTCTCTCTCTCTCTCTCTCTCTCTCTCTCTCTCTCTCTCTCTCTCTCTCTCTCTCTCTCTCTCTCCATAGCTCATTGGCAGAACGGAGGGTAGCTTTGTTTAGAGAGAGAGAGAGAGGAGAGAGGAGAATTAGAGGAATGGAGGAGAGAAAGGAGAGAAGGGGGGGAGGGAGGGGGGGAGGGGAGCCAAGGCGTCAAAACCAGATGGTAATATTATTAAAACTGGTGATTAGCAAAGTGTGTGTGTGTGTGTGTGTGTGTGTGTGTGTGTGTGTGTGTGTGTGTGTGTGTGTGTGTGTGTGTGTGTGTGTGTGTGTGTGTGTGTGTGTTTATTCCTTTCGCTCCTTTTTCTGTTTTTGTTTTAATTTTTCTTTCATTCTTGTATATGTATTTTTTCCGCTCATCTTTTTTTTTTGCCATTTCTTTCTCATATATATTGCAAACTTTCCTTAATTCCTTTCTTCTTTTCTTTCTCTCATCCTTCCTTCTTTCTTCCCTGTTCTTCCTTCCATCTTTCCTTAGCACTCTTTCTGTTCTTTTTTTCTCCTTTTCCTTCTTCCTTCCTCCCTTTCTTCATCCTTTCTTGCTACACTTTCTCCTTTTCCTTCTTTCTTTTATTTTATTTATCCCTCTCTTTGCCTCTTTCCTTCCTGCTCTTATTCTTCCTTCTCTTCCATCCCTTCTTTTCCTTCCCTTCCTTCCCTTCCCATCCTTCCAATCTGTCCCTCTCTCCAATGTCTCTCTTACACCCTCTTTCACACTCCTCACAACCCTTCTCTCTCTCTCTCTCTCTCTCTCTCTCTCTCTCTCTCTCTCTCTCTCTCTCTCTCTCTCTCTCTCTCTCTCTCTCTCTCTCTCCACCAACCCTCGTTTTACACTCTCCAACTCTCCCTCTCTCCCCTCACTTCCTCCCGCCCTCCTTACCTTCCCCTTTTCCTCCCCTCTCCTTATTCCTCCCTCCTCTCTCGTTTTCCTTCCCTTCCCTTTCTCCCTCCCTCCCTCGCTCTCTCCCTCCTTCTCTCCCCTTTTCTCTATGTTGACTTCTAATGCGATAAAGAGAATTGTAGTGATTGTACAGAGAGAGAGAGAGAGAGAGAGAGAGAGAGAGGAGAGAGAGAGAGAGAGAGAGAGAGGAGGGATCCATAGAAGTGGAGAGAGGCACTGAAGGAAGAAAGGAAGGAGAGGAGAGGAGAGGGAAAGTGAGGTAGAAAGAAGGAAAAAGGGGAAATGGAAAGATGATTGGAATAGCAGAAAAGGAGTGAAGGAAAAGAATGAGAAGAAGGAAGGAAGAAAGAAGGAAAGGATGGAAGGGAAGAGAGTAATACGAGGAAAGAAGGGAGAAGGGAGGAATAACGGAGGGAGATAGGAAACACAAGGGAAGAGGAGGGTAGAAGGGAGGGAAGGGGAGGAGAGACGAACTAGAGAGAATGGGAGGGAGAATTGAAAAGGAAATGAGAGAGAGAGGAGAGAAAAGGATGGAGGTAGAGATAATACAAGAGAATAAAGGGGAGAGAAGGGTTGAGGAGGAGGAGGGAAATAATGATAAAGTAGAGGAAAACAGATGAGAGAGGAAAGGAATATGGAGAGAGAAAGAAGAGGAAAGAGAAAGGAAGTAAGGATAATAACACAGGGTAACAACCAAAAAATCGTCAGGGTTTCTCAGCTGATTCTGACTAATTTTGGTGTTCTGAGTCCGAATATCACACTGATTTTGCTCTATCAGGTCAACTTTTTGAGATACAGCCATAGGCCTACCTGACGAGCTATACATATGCTAATATCAGGGGTTTTGAGTTCAATCATATTTTTCTTGAAGAATATATCGAATTACAAAACTAACTTACTTCTCTAAATTAGCTGCATACGTGTCAGTCAGTCATCCTGCTGACAGTCAGCTGCATCCTGCTATTACATATTACATATATATATTTTTTAATATTTTTCAGGTCATTGATATGGCTTCGGCGCGACGGTCATGCAGGAATAATCCTGACGTTTTCTGCTACATCTGCGGAGAATACACGCTGTCAGTGGACAGGAAGAACATCACAGGATTTGTGAAGCGCGCCTACCAGGCTTACTTTGAAGTCAAGCTGGGTGACCAAGATAAGTCCTGGGCACCGCACACGGTGTGCAAGACGTGCGTGGAATACCTCCGGCGGTGGACGAAGGGCGCGAAAACTTCACTGAAGTTTGGGATTCCGATGGTTTGGAGGAAGCCGTTTGACCATGCATCGGATTGTTACTTCTGCGCCATCAATACTACTGGCATCAACCGGAAGAATCGGCACAGCCTCCAGTACCCCGACCTTCCATCTGCCCGCCGTCCAGTTGCTCACTGCGAAGAAATTCCTGTACCAGCGTTCAGAGAGCTTCCTGACAGCGACGACGAGGCCACCACTACAGACGAGGGAGGAGATACAGAAGAGGAGTATGGTCCGCAGCCCTTTTCACAAGGTGAGCTTAATGATCTGGTTCGAGATCTCAGCTTGTCGAAGACTTCCTCCGAGCTGTTGGCCTCTAGACTCAAAGAAAAATCTACTTGGCGAGGACGCGCGTATCACTTTCTTTCGTAGAAGGCATGAGGACTACATGGGCTACTTCTGCCAGGAGGAAGACCTCGTGTACTGCCGAGATGTCGCCAGTCTTTTGTTAAACTCGGCGCTTCTCAATACGATCCGAGATTGGCGACTCTTCATTGACAGCTGCAAGCGCTCTTTGAAGTGTGTGCTCCTCCACAACAGGAACCAGTTCGCCTCAATCCCTCTTGCGCACTCCACAACTCTCGAAGAGAACTATGAAACATTGAATTACGTGCTCGACAAAATCCAATATGAGCAGCACCAATGGATCATCTGCGTCGACCTCAAGATGGTGAACTTTCTACTTGGTCAGCAGTCCTGGTTCACAAAGTACCCATGCTTTATATGTATGTGGGACAGTCGAGACAGAGCCCAGCACTATGTAAAGAAAGAGTGGCCGGCGCGAGAGCAGTTAGTACCTGGGGCGAAACATCATAAACGAACCTCTTGTTGACCGGGAGAAGATATTGATCCCACCGCTGCACATGAAGCTTGGGTTAATGAAACAGTTCACGCGCGCTTTGGACAAGGATGGGAGGTGCTTCAACTACCTGTGCCGAGCCTTTCCTCGACTGACCATTGAGAAGCTGAAGGCCGGCATTTTCGATGGCCCACAGATACGGCAGCTCATCAACGACACAGAGTTCCAAAACTCCATGAACACGCTAGAGTGCGCCGCCTGGAAATCGTTTGTGGAGGTGGTGAACAACTTCCTGGGGAACACGAAGGCAGCAAACCACGCCAGACTCATCAGCAGCATGATAGAGGCTTTTCAGAAACTCGGGTGTTTGATGAGTATAAAGATGCACTTCCTATTCTCACACATGGAGAAGTTTCCTGAAAACCTTGGGGCGATGAGCGACGAGCAGGGAGAAAGGTTCCATCAGGACATGCGCCAAATGGAGGAGAGGTACACTTTCCTTCCCTACCTTCCTCCTTTTCCCCATTTCACTTCTCTCTCTCTCTCTCTCTCTCTCTCTCTCTCTCTCTCTCTCTCTCTCTCTCTCTCTCTCTCTCTCTCTCTCTCTCTCTCTCTCTCTCTCTCTCTCTCTCTCTCTCTCTCCATAGCTCATTACGGCAGAACGGAGGGTAGCTTTGTTTAGAGAGAGAATTAGAGGAATGGAGGGAGAAAGGAGAAAGGGAGAAAGGGGAGAGGGGGGGAGGGGGGAGGAGCCAAGGCGTCAAAACCAGATGGTAATATTATTAAAACTGGTGATTAGCAAAGTGTGTGTGTGTGTGTGTGTGTGTGTGTGTGTGTGTGTGTGTGTGTGTGTGTGTTTATTCCTTTCACTCCTTTTCTGTTTTGTTTTAATTTTCTTTCATTCTTGTATATGTATTTTTTCCGCTCATCTTGTTTTTTTTTGCCATTTCTTTCTCATATATATTGCAAACTTTCCTTAATTCCTTTCTTCTTTTCTTTCTCTCATCCTTCCTTCTTTCTTCCCTGTTCTTCCTTCCATCTTTCCTTTGCACTCTTTCTGTTCTTTTTTTTCTCCTTTTCCTTCTTCCTTCTTCCCTTTCTTCATCCTTTCTAGCTAGGAAAGGATGGAGAGAGAGAGAGAGAGAGAAATGATTGATAGCTATAGATTTGCATAGAAAAATACATCAAAGTCTGTGGATTTGGTAACACATATATATTGATCGACACAGGTGGACACGGCGTGGGAAATACAGTTACAGGAATACAGGCAGAAAGATAGATAGATAGATAGATAGATAGATAGATAGATAGATAGATAGAGATAGGTATATACAAAAGGAAGAGAGATAATTTAGCATCATTTCTTACCATTACGTCTGCTCCCCATCTCCATCAGTCACTCGTTCAGTCAGTCAGTTATTCAGTCAGTCAGTCAATCAATTAGTCAGTCAGTTCCGTTAGTAAAAGTCAGTCAGTCAGTCGGTCAGTCAGTGAAACGATAAATGATTTAGGTACACGTAAAACAGTAAACTTATTTGTATAGCAGAAAGGCAGAGAGACAAACATACATGCATGCATACAGACAGACAGACAGACAAATAGAAAGAGGTAAAAAAAAATAGATGGACGGAAAGACTTATAGACGGAATTCACACACACACACACACACACACACACACACACACACACACACACGACAGAGAAACAAGGACACCAACCTGTTTTGTATTCAATTAGCTCTCTTCATAAGCAGGACGAGGAGGAGGAGGAAGAGGAGGAGGAAGAGCAGGAGGAGAAGAGGAGGAGGAGGAAGACGGGGGGAGAGGAGGAGAAGAAGGAGGAGGAGGAGGACAGGGGAGAGGAGGAGAAGAAGGAGGAGGAGGAGGAGGACGGGGGAGAGGAGGTTAAGAAGGAGGAGGAGGAGGACGGGGAGAGGAGGAGAAGGAGGAGGAGGAGGAGGACGGGAGGAGAAGAAGGAGGAGGTGGAGGAGGACGGGGGGAGAGGAGAAGAAGGAGGAGGAGGAGGAGGACGGGGAGAGGAGGAGAAGAAGGAGGAGGAGGAGGAGGACAGAGGAGGAGAAGAAGGAGGAGGAGGAGGAGGAGGACGGGGGGAGAAGAGGAGAAGAAGGAGGAGGAGGAGGAGGACGGGGGGAGAGGAGGAGAAGAAGGAGGAGGAGGGGGAGGACGGGGGGAGAGGAGGAGAAGAAGGAGGAGGAGGAGGGAGGACGGGGGAGAGGAGAAGAAGGAGGAGGAGGAGGAGGACGGGGGGAGAGGAGGAGAAGAAGGAGGAGGAGGAGGAGGACGGGGGGAGAGGAGGAGAAGAAGGAGGAGGAGGAGGAGGACGGGGGGAGAGGAGGAGAAGAAGGAGGAGGAGGAGGAGGACGGGGGGAGAGGAGGAGAAGAAGGAGGAGGAGGAGGAGGACGGGGGGAGAGGAGGAGAAGAAGGAGGAGGAGGAGGAGGACGGGGGGAGAGGAGGAGAAGAAGGAGGAGGAGGCTAGGGAAAACGAGGAGAGGAGTAAAAGTTGAAGTGAAATAAGAAGGAAGAATACGAAGAGGAGGAGGAGGAGGAGGAGGAGGTGGAATACGAGGTGGAGGAGGAGGGAACAGAGCAGATATTCTTGGTTATTAAATTTTGCATAAAAATGTGAGTGCATGTGTGTGTGTGTGTGTGTGTGTGTGTGTGTGTGTGTGTGTGTGTGTGTGTGTGTGTGTGTGTGTGTGTGTGTGTGTGTGTGTGTCTGTCTGCCTGTCTGTCTGTCTGTCTCTGTCTGTCTGTCTGTCTCTCTGTCTGTCTCTCTCCTTCCTCATTTTTCTCCTCCTCTTCTTCTCCATCCTCCTCCTCCTCCTCCTCCTGAGAACTGAAACAAGAAAATGAGAAAGACAAAAATAGAAACAATGTATTCTTCCCCAGAGAGATAAAGGCCTATTTCTTTGCTTATTTATTTGTTTGTTTGTAGTTTATTTTCCGTGTGTGTGTGTGTGTGTGTGTGTGTGTGTGTGTGTGTGTGTGTGTGTGTGTGTGTGTGTGTGTGTGTGTGCGCGCAGGCAGGGTAAAGTGAGGCTGGGACGTATGCTGTGTGTTTTCCTCTTTAACACACACACACACACACACACACACATACACTCCCTCCCCTCCCCTCTCTCTCTCTCTCGACCTTTATAACGACCCAAGATAACCTAATCAGTCAGTGTCACGGTAGGAGAACACCTCGGTTCTTGCGATCATAAATTAGTGCGCGTCGACATTAAAGCTCAATCATCAGTGACTGATAATAAAGTAAAGGTGCCCAATTTCAAAAGAGCT
This sequence comes from Eriocheir sinensis, assembly GCF_024679095.1. NCBI lineage: Eukaryota > Metazoa > Arthropoda > Malacostraca > Decapoda > Varunidae > Eriocheir > Eriocheir sinensis. The sequence continues at coordinate 1,506,946 of NW_026112164.1, forward strand.
AACTTCGTAGAAATCCGACAAAACTAACAGAAATACAACTATCAGATGACGGCAACGTAGAGGAAGCCTGGCTAAGCCTTAAAATCACTTACTCACTCAGCAGAACACATTCGTCCCCTTGTGCGAGAAGCGAATTAACACTAATAAAGCCCACCGTGGTTTAATAGCGAAATTAAACAATCAGTCAATGAGAAAATTGTTTTACAGGTTAAAGAAAGAACAAAGCACGCCCGAAAACATTAGACTTTATAATGATGCCAGGCGACGAGTAAAAAGACTAGTAGGTCAGGCAAAGCGTAGATACGAAGAAAATATTGCAGCCAACTGTAAAAATAATCCGAAATCTTTCTTCAGTTACATAAACAACAGAAAGGCGATCAAAAGTGGTATTGGACCTTTAACAAACAGCGACGGTGCACTAGTGACTGACAGCCAACACATTGCAAACCTCTTAAACAATTAGTTTTCCTCGGTGTTTAATACTAACAGTCTTCCTCTCGCTACCACCAACACCAGTACTATTGTAAATCTCGAGCATGCATTGCCTAATTTTGAAATAACAACCGATGAAGTCCTTAAAGCTCTCCATTCACTTAAAACAAATAAAAGTCCTGGACCTGACAAAGTATATCCAACTCTGCTGAAAGAAACAAAGAGCGAAATACTCTCCTCCCTCACAACCGTATTCAATATGTCCTTGCGACAAGGCATCGTCCTTCAGATTGGAAAAAGGCTAACGTGACACCGATTTTCAAGAAAGGAGACAAAAAGTACCAGGTAATTACAGGCCCATTAGTCTAACTTCGGTTGTAGGTAAGCTACTTGAGGGCATAATTAGAGACAAAATTGTGAATTACCTTGAAAGCCACTCATTGATTGGGGACTCACAACATGGCTTCCGAAACAAAAGATCCTGCCTATCAAACCTATTAACCTTTTATAACGACCTCTTCACTGTTTATGACGTAACCAAATCACTGGACGTAGTCTATCTTGATTTCAGAAAGCGTTTGATAAAGTCCCGCATCATAAATTACTTTACAAATTAAAGCAAATAGGTATTGACGGTCAAGTAAACCAATGGATCGCGAATTGGTTGAGCAACAGACAACAAAGAGTAGTGATTGACGGATTTAACTCAGAGTGGGCGCCTGTCACTAGTGGCGTCCCTCAGGGCTCGGTCCTTGGCCCAGTGCTCTTCATTATTTACATCAACGACGTGGATGTTGGACTCAATAACCGCATTAGTAAATTTGCAGACGACACAAAGATTGGCAACTCGGTTCTCACTGACGAAGACAGGCAAAGCCTCCAAGAGGATTTGCACAAAATTTCAACTTGGTCGGATAGATGGGAGATGCCCTTTAACGTAGACAAGTGCCAGGTCCTTCAAGTTGGAACGAGGAATAAGAAGTTCGAATACGAAATGCGCGGCGTTAAACTCAAAAGCGTTCAATGCGTCAAAGACTTGGGGGTCAAAATCGCGTCAAACCTCAAATTCTCACAGCAATGCATCGATGCAGCAAATAAAGCGAACAGAATGATGGGCTTCATTAAAAGAAACTTTGTATTCAAGAATAAAGATGTAATACTCCCGCTCTACAACAGTTTAGTCAGACCCCACTTGGAATATGTGGTACAGTTTTGGTCTCCCCACCATGCAAAGGATATTGCTAAATTAGAAGGTGTTCAGCGTCGGGCAACGAAAATGATCCCTTCCTTGCGCAACAAATCCTACGAAGAAAGGCTTTCTACCCTTAACATGTTCTCTCTTGGGAAACGTCGCCTCCGAGGAAAACTGATCGAATGTTTTAAAATACTTAATGGTTTCACGAATGTAGACAGATCAACATTGTTTATGATCGATGACACTTTGCGCACGAGGAACAATGGCGTAAAACTCAGATGTAGACAAGTAAATTCAGACTGCACCAAATTTTTCTTCACCAACGTTGTAGTGCGAGAATGGAATAAGCTTCCACCGTCAGTGGTCCAGTGTAACACGATTGACTCCTTCAAAAATAAGCTCGACCGTCACTTCCTTCAACTTAATATCAACTAGAGTAGAAATGCAACGTTTTGGAGTCTTCTGATTAATGTAAAATCACTTAGGTTTAAGGACAGACCACCAAGTCTGGACCATGGGGTCTGTGTGGTCTGATTTTCTATGTAAATCTATGTAAATCTCTCTCTCTCTCTCTCTCTCTCTCTCTCTCTCTCTCTCTCTCTCTCTCTCTCTCTCTCTCTCTCTCTCTCTCTCTCTCTCTCTCTCTCTCTCTCTCTCTCTCTCTCTCTCTAACCAATACCGCCATTTTTCCTCCTTTCCTCCATACTTCATCTCATACAGACTTTCCTTTTCCTCCGTCCGAAGCCTTAATTAGGAAGGTAATATTTAGGTCTGAGCGGCTTCCAGGTGAGGAGGAGGAGGAGGAGGAGGAGGAGGAGGAGGAGGAGGAGGAGGAGGAGGAAGGGAGGGAGGAGTATATAAAAGGTGGAGAGGGGGAGGAGAGGAGGTAGAAGAGAAGTGGAAGAAGTGGATAGATAATGATGGAAGAGGGAAAAATGAAAGGAAATTATGGGTGAGGGGAGAGATAGAGGGAAAGGAGGAGAGGGAAAATGAGAAGAGAGGAGTATTAAAGTGATGGGTGGAAGAGAATGGGAGGGAGATGATAGATGTGGAATGAAGGGAGAATATGCGGAGAACTTAAAGGGAAGAGGAGGAAAGGGGAGAAAGATAAAAAAAAGATGAAGAGGGAGAAAAAGGGAAAAGAGTATCAGGGTGTGTTTTGGGCAAGAGAAAGGGAGAGTGTACAGACGAGGATAAAATAGGGAAAAGAGAGAGAAATTAAAGACTTCGGGGTGAGGAAAGGGAAGGAAGGAAGGGGGAAAACATGGGAGAGGAATATTATGGGGTTATGGGTGAGAGAGAAGAGGAGGGAGCGGATGACTGTGAATAGAAGAGGGAAAAAAATGAAAGGAATTTAAAGGTAAGGGAAAAAAAAGAGAGGAAAGGGGTGAAGGGGGAGGAGGAGGATGTAGTGTGCTGGCTTAAGGTCAACCCTGGGCCATACCGTTACCGGGCGGACAAAAGCACCAAATTTGGCATATGTCTTCTCTACCATATGAAGAATAATTCTGGAAGGGGTGCCCAAAAATTCAGGTCATCCAAGGGTGCTAAATTCAAGATGGCGTCCAAGATGGCCGCCGGAACCTATTTCATCCACAGATCGGCTAGTTATGATGCAAATTTCTAGTGTTTCACGCTTTTGCAAGCGTGAAGGCATCCTCTGTGTAGTCACGTTTTTTCAGGGCATCTCTAAGCATGCTTCTCATCCCACTTTCAAATACAACAATGACATTTCGTCCATCAGACTGTGCCTGAGCTTCTGGAAATCTCTTCAAAAGTTGTTCTTTCAGCCTTGTTTTGTTGATGGCTTTGTGAATTCCCAAACTTCCCAAGTGCCCTACGTACATACTGTGCAATTCAGAAAGTTTGAAAAGGAGAGTGCCATTGTCAACACACTTTTCAATATAGTTGACAAGTTCAATGAATGCAACACCTTCTTTCATCTTTTCACTTATGTTTTCTTCTTGAGGATTACATTTTCTCACATGTGCTCTGTACCTGTTGCGGAGAGAAGTCAAACACTTCAAGTGATACTTAGCCTCAATGGCAATAAGATCTCCACTGGCCATCCGCGACAGAAGTTCAGTGTCCTGCAGTTCAGTGACCATGGTCCGAACATTAGAATCAGCATCAAAGGTGCAGAAACTGTGTAGTTGTTCAGTTTCATTTCCCTTTGTGCAGAACAAGCAAACTTGTTTGTCTAGAGATGCTCGCTTGCATACTCTCTGGGGGACTTCTACAGAGGCTGTTTCTTTTCGTTTCTTGGCTTTGCTGAGCTTGGAACTGGCAAATTTCAGATGACAAGCTTTGTGCCATGATGCTTTGTTTTCAATGAGAACTTCAGCGCTTATGTCACTTTCAAATAGTAGTTTCACCGGTAATGCATCTAGTGTGCGAAACTCCTCCACAGTGCTCAAAAAGGTTTCATAGGTTTCCTTTTCTCAGCAGGAGTTCCTGCTAAACTGTTCATTGGACATTTTAATGGTTTTAGGGTTTCTTGAAAAAAAATTCAATTGGTACAATCCAAGACACCAACACCACCAGGCCACCACAACAGCAACCAAAAAACAAACAATACAAGCACAAGCTAAAGAACATTTTGTTGATGTGAAAACAAAAATTTCTACAAGAATTCCAGTTGATGATACTTGGCACTGACAGATGCAGCTCTTGTTCCTCCCTAACTATGTCTCTTTCATTTTTGCGTGGCTGTGGTAAAACTGTTGCCCGCAATAATCTGACCCATTGCATCACTGTTGTCGCATTTTCACATGTTTGAAATATACCTGACGTCACCACATGGAAATGATGTATTGTAGGCCTACAATACATTCCGACAACCAGAATCTGGTTGTGTCCAGCGGTCATGTGTGAGATACAAATAGCATCATTATGCAAGAACTCTGCTTTAGGCACTGAGAAATAGGGTTAGACGGGCAGACTTGAGTGACCATCGCTCGGCAGTCTGAGGCATGGAATTGTGTAATTTGTAAATCAAAGTAAGTTATTTAGCAGTGCTATCATATAAGCTTGGTATAATCATTTTTGAAATCCTTGACCATCAAAACCATGAAAAAGAGTTGTTGCACAACATTACATCACCACAAATGGCTGAAATATGGGCAAAAACGGGTTCTGGCAGCCATCTTGGACGCCATCTTGAATTTCTGAGCTCCCTGAAGCTTGCCATTGGGGCACCCCTTCTAATTTTTTTGAGAAGACCCATAAAAGACCCCATGCAAAATTTCATGCTTTTGTCCAGCCTGTAACGGTGTTTCCCCTAAGCCAGCACACTATGTTGGGTTGAGAAGAGCATGACAACGCCGCGGTGGCCAAGTGTTGTACAAATTTCTTTGTATTCACTCACAGATAGAGAATCAATCATAAAAAACATATCTGTTTTTATACTAGAGTGAGAGTGAAAGAGAGAGACACGGGGAGAGAGAGAGAGAGAAGGGTGTGAGAGGCACGGTACGCGAGGTCAGTTGGAGACATAGCACCAGTGTCTAGCGGGCTGTCTACGTCAGAGCCGCCACTTAAGATTTGCCGGACTTTAGCTAGTATCGGAATAATGGATTTATATCGGTTATCGGTTATCGCTTATATTTGTGTCTGCAGTTAACGAATATCGGTTATCACCGATAAGGTTTTCCATTATCAGTTATCGGGTATCGGGAATAAGGTTAATTTTCTGTTATCGTGCCCATCTATGGTCGTCACTACCGTCAGCATTAATACTTGCTGCGGCAGAGGCACTGGAAACAATCTTATGAGCGTTGGTCTTACTATTGGAGCTCCCGCCCCCCGGCCTCCTCGACCACCACGTCCTCGGGCCATATGTTCCCACTGGACGGACGTCCTTGGTGCAGTACGAGACGAATAACAAGTCCCCACGTTGTATCGTACAAACAACCCTTTGAGCAGAACCAGCAGCCGGAAATGATAGAAAAAAAATATTACTGATACTGAACAAGCAAACGCAAACTGTAACGGAAACGAGACAGGAATGTCACGGGATTGTGCTCCCGCTGCAAGGGCGCCAACCCACGTACATCATCGTCATCATCTGCAGGAAGGTAAACACAGCACGGGGCGCCGCTCTGCAACACGGAAGCTGAGGATCACCAGCGGCTGTCAGGCGGCAGGGAGTAGTGCAGTATGCTTAGTGTAGAGGAGAGTGCCAGAGGAAGAAGTGAGTATGTGTTCACGGGTTTATCTTTCTCAGTTGGTAAATGTGCCAGAACGAACTGTTGTAGGAATCTCCTTGATGCTCCTGTTCCTCTACCATACTGTATAGGAAACCAAGCCATTCAAGATGTACGAGATAACTATAAATATCTTGGGGTCAGGTGGTATTCATCCCTCAGGTTTCACTTGCATGTGAGAGAAATCACTGGCAAGGCTGGAGGCATTGGTTACTGTATTTTAAAGGGTACCCTTTGCTGATTTCATGAAGGCAGTTTTCATCTCTCATATTCACCCTATCTTGGACTTTGCCTCTGTGGTTTGGTTCACTGTTTATACAGGTGACATGACCCAGGCTTTTAGAAAATGTTCAGAGGAGATGGACCAAGAAAATTGCCGGTTTCACGATCTACCATATAGTGAACGTCTCGCTAGATTGAGTCTTGACTCCATTAAAGGAAGGTTGATCAGAGCTGATCCTATTATGGTGTTCAACATTCTGAAAGGGTTTTGTCCTAATCTAGGTCACCTCTTTGCTAAAAATCACAACAGACAAGCTTTTTGTGCCTCGTTACAACACTGATGTTCGAGCTCATGTCTTCTCAGTGCGGGTCATTAGCATTTGGAATAATTTACCAGAATCAGTTGTCTTGGTGAATTCTATTAATGCTTTTAAACAGCATCTCGACACTTCTTTTGGTCAAATTTTGTGTGATTTTCATTGACTTTGGGTTGTTGAGTATGACTTTGAATTGTAAAATTGTGTCCTGTGCTGTGCTGTGTCTCCACTCGGGATTGCCAACCTGACTGCATTGTCTTGCCACTTGCTCAAGAGTGTTATGGCAGTGGTTTGTGTGGTCTTGGTGATGCCACATTAGCCAACCATCAGATCATCTAAAGGACAATCTACTTGCTGTCTTGGTTGTAGGCGTCACCTGATTCTAGATGGGGTTCTCCCCATCTAGGTAAGAAATGTAGGTAAGAAACCACAATAATGAAACCACCTCCAGAACATTGCCCTGGGCTACACCACTCATAACATCTGTCCAGTCAAAAACTACACCATTCTTCTATACTCAGTAATATATATATATATATATATATATATATATATATATATATATATATATATATATATATATATATATATATATATATATATATATATATATATAAATATATATATATACACACACACACACACACACACACTATATATACGATACCATAAGTAATACTGCCTCTAGAACATTACCCTGGGCTGCACCACTCATAACATCTGTCCAGTCAAAAACTGCACTATATTCAGTAAGATCATAAATATATACCACAAATAATGAGACTAAAACATTGCCCTGGGGTACTCCACTTGTCTTTCCCATCAAAAATTGTAACATTCACTTGTACTGTCTGCTTGATAGGTCTCAAATAAAGGAACAAGACTTCAGACAAAAGCCAGATTGGTGAGGATCATTGTGCTGGAACATCATCATCATTTCATAGACGCCTGCTCCTAGGAGCTGCCACCAGGGGACGGCCACGGCAGAAGAGTTTCCAACTGTAACGCATCACAGCAATGCTAGGGATGCTAACACAGGCCTCCCCACAGAGTAGCAGAGGGCAGAGGGCGGCGTGCGGCCCTGCATTGCATCAAATCAGCTGCCCCATCACGGCCATGCCCACGCCCGTCATTCTGGGCCAAGGAGAACCTCGGGTGGCAGGCAGCACAGCGGGGGAGGCGGCAGTGCCAGGCCAGGAGGAATGTAAGGGGGAGGAGGAGGAGAGGTGTATTTTGGGATATCTGTTGCCTTGTCTCTCTGTCCCTCCACTTGTATGATCTTCTACAGTATCTCAGCTTCTTTCTAGTTTTCTCATTGCTTTAGCTTTCCTTCTTGTGGTCTGCAGTGTGTTGGCTGCTGGAGTGGAAGCTCACAGTGTCAGCCTTCCTCCCTTTCTGCCTGATTTGTCTCTCATAATAATAACTGTAATAAGAAGGAAAAGGAGGAGGAAGGGGAGCTCAAGTTGGCTTGTAACACTTTTTGCTTCAGCTCTTGGAAATCAAACTAAACTAAACCATTTGTTTTACCACTATATGTTTACTATAAATAGTACATTCAAACCTCTGCAAAGTTGTGGTCAATTACTTGGTGTTCCTCTCACAACCCACGCCACAACTGGGCCACAATATTTGCTGATGTGTAGACTGACTGACATCTTGCAGGCTTTTAAGTTTAAATGTTCAAATAATACATGACATTATATCTCATGAAATCTTTATATAACATATGACATAATATAGCCCAAGAATTTATGTACGTATATACTGCATGAAATTACGTCTGCAGTTGGCGATGACATTTACCGTCTGGCGAGGGAGCAGCCGTGGGTGGTGGCAGCAACTCATCGAGCGGCGTGGAGGAGGGAGCCGCCAGGGTGGACCACGCCTACAGCCTGCACGTCACCGCCCGCCATGCACTAAGGGCTGTGGGCGTGCATGACCGCCAACCAAGTAAGGGACATGTTTTTAAACGTATCCTATTTTTGTGCATATGTCCATTTTCCTTGTCCTTGTATATCATTGTGTGTTCTCATCCTGTCCCTGTGTGCCCTGAAGTAAATTCCTTCTGTCCCTGTAAATACTTCTCGTCATAAGAACATTAGGAGTCTGCAAGGAACCACCACTGTGTGTCTCTGGGTATCCTCCCACACACACACACACACACACACACACACACACACACATTGCAATCCATCTGTGTAGATTATGAATACGAATGATTTAGCTGAAATGAACAATGAAGAATAAAAATGTATACAAATATTTGGCCCATGAACAACTGTGCTCAACTGTAAAAAAACAAAAATAGATGATAAAACTCTGGAAAATATTGAAAAACGAGGAAATTAACAGCCAGCCTATCTTCCAGCCTCTCATTCTTCTTACCGTTGTCAGAGCAGCGTCCAGCAGGCTTTTATGTTGATGCATTCACTATTCCTTTTCCCTCCTCCTCTCTCTCTTCTCTTTCTCTTCCTGTCTCCCTTCTCCTTTCCTTTCCTCCTCTTTCTCTTCCTTTCCCTCCTCCTCTTTTCTTCCTATCCCTTCTCTTCCTCCTTTTCTTCCTCTTCAAAGCATATATATTAGGTAAGGAGTTTGAGGTGGAGATATAGATAGAAAGAGAAGGAGAAGAAGTAGGAGGGGGCAGGAAGAGAAGGAGGAGCAGGGGATAGGAAGAGAAAGAGATGTAGGAAGAGGAAGAGGGGGAGGGTGTTTGTAGTGCGAGCCAGTCCTTCAAAACCATTCTGTCCTAAATGTTGGCCCTGAAACATTGGTGTGTGCTCATTCTCTTTTCCTTGGTGAGAGCAGCGTCCAGCAGGCTTTTTTGTCGCTGCTAATGTGATTTTTGTCCATTAAGCTGCCTCCCTTGCTGTTGAAAGAAGCTTGTAGCGACTGCACTCTTCCCTCTGTACGTGCATTGTCTCCTATAGTAATGCCTTGATGAATGCTGCTTTCCCATTTCAGAGACTCAGCCCAGAGGAAGAGCCAGGCCAGCACCACCACAGGGACAGAGGACGATGAGGAGAGTGTTCCAACGCTGCTCCAACTCAAGGTTCATAGGCCACACGCTGAGCCCTGCCAAGATGTCCTGCCAGGTGGTCGGCCTCCACCCCTACACCTCCCACTGGTTCCTCCTGCTGCCCCACTACAAGGATGTGCCAAGTATGCCCTCCAGCCTGCAGTCCTTGGATGGTGAGTGCAGTAACGTGCCCCATGCCTCACCCACCCTTGCCTTCATGTCACCTGGCAATGCAACTCTGCCTCAGACTCCAGTAATTTATGTTCACCCACCCTGCTGCCAGCATTTGTTAGGATATAGGAACACACCAATGCTTTTTATTCCCTTTCTCCTCCTCCTCCTCCTTTAGATAGTCTATTTCAGAGAGACACCAACACAATAACACGCAGCAACGGTATGAAGTTGAAGGAAACTGATGTAACACATTGGTGCGCAAAAGTTTTTCAATAATAGAGTCGTCGATCACTGGAATAGACTCCCACCGTCAGTAGTTAGCGCACAGAGTATCAATAGCTTCAAGTCTTCATTGGATAAGTACTTCAGGGATATAAGATTATACTGACCCTTCTTCGCATGTTTTCAGACAGATTGCAGCAAGACCTCAACCTAAATCCATATTATTCTCTCCCACAACCTAGATTGCAAGTAGCGTAAGTTAACAAAAGAGTAAAGTAACAGTTAATGTCCGCATGACAGATGGAGTGATGTTGGGGTGCAGTACGGTGACAGGTTACTGGTGCTTGCATAGTACCTCCGGTAAAACGAGGATCAAGCCTCCACCTCACCCATCGTGAGTATTAGGGGGGATTCTGGGCTGTCCTGTGTAGGCCACTTGGCCTCTTCAAGTCTGCCTGTGTTTCTATGTTCTTATGTTCTTATGTAATGAAGTCATTTTCCCCCACAGCTTAGGTTACCAGTAGTGTAAGTTAAGGGTAGTAATTTCCTCTTATTTCTCTCTTTACTATAAAATTTCCATGTCCCTTTCTTCCTTAAAGGTACATGGTGTTCTCTTCTAACTATTTCCTGCACGTTGCCGGAGGGAGAGGTGGGTGGGAAGGAGCCTTCATCTTTTCTGTCCTGTTCTACCACACGTAGATTACTAGTAGTAGCGGTAGTAAACTGACACCCTCGCCATAGACCGATAGGTCTTCTAGTGTCTGTTCTTCCTATGTATTCCTCCTCTTCCCCCTCCTCCTCCTGTTTTACTACTCTCCATTATCAATCAGTCAGCCAGCACCAAGCTTAACAAGGACAAAAGGCATATTTAAATGCATTTTTACCATGATAAAAAAGTATAAAAATATAGTGGAAAATTACAGAGTTGGCAATGATTAAATCAAATTGATTTAATCAAATGATTAAATCATTGATTTTTTTTACTAAAAAATCATGATTTTTTTTTTTTTAACTAAAAGTCTTCCATAAGTTAAATGATGTGCTCCAAAGATGGTAAAGTAAAACAACCTATTCATATGTATTGATTCATTTATTCTCTTCGAGGTATATACCCCCCCCCAAAAAAAAAAAAAAATAAATAAATAAATAATCCTACATTGTTATATCCTCTTGCTCTAATGTTGCCAACTTGCCATATGTTTTTTACTTGGTAAAAAATCGGGCGCCTTCTAAGCATCAAAACTATTCCAAGGGTGTCAGGCCTATCAAAACGCCAAAAAGACTATCTTTTCACAGCATCCACCCAGCTGTATCTTATCAAGTGATAAAAAAGCTTACACTGCCTGGATGTTTTCAAATAATCAAAACACTAGATGGCTTCAAAGCATCAAAAATGGATAAAATCAAATCAATGCATCCAAAACTTCATATATTTCCAAAATGTCAAAAACATCTTCAGATCTTAGCAAAACATCGACACATTATGTTCAGGTCCAGCAGATGAAGCGCGAGGCAGCACAACAAGATACATATCAATATCAGTCTTTATTTCAAGTGACTTTTTTTTACAATAAATAACCTAAGAACCATAAAATTGAGAGTGTCATTCTTCCCTCTGAAGACTGGGGGTTGCAATTAATCAGCAGCGTTCAAAACTAGAAATGAAGCAGCAGTATTTCATATCTTGCTGAGTGAATATTTCTAATCACTCCTGCACCTGGCCCCTGCAGATAGGACATGGATACCTCATGGTTTCTGTGACGCTGTTGCAGCCTACACAGACCTGTGCATTATTGCAAGGCCTGAAGCAGATCATTCTCTCTAGGGGTGCCAGACACACAGCGCAGGGACAATGATTCTGTTGCTGAGAAGGTTGATTTTCTTAGTCAACAGCAGCTTCATCAGCATCATCTGAATCGTATCTGTCTCGAGTGTGGGCCGCCTCTAGAAACTAAAGGTGCCTGTCCATCGTGTGGCCCACAGCTGAGATAAACTGCATATGAATATACTGTCCATTTCCATGGTGGATCTTACCCCGGATAATGGAGTAGTTGGCCGGCATCTTATTGATAGATGGCACTTTACATTTCTGTTAATTCCTCAGGCTGAAGTGCTCCTGGTGCTACAAGGTACAGACCCCGTTCTGATCTGTCAAGGGTATGACTGAGGCTTTCATTGATATTGCCTCGTGACCCCGAACAGAGTATCACTTGTTAGTTCGAGAATTTGGTTCCCAAGTTAGTCTCGATCATACTGTGTCACACCACTTTACTCGTTGATGTAGAAACATTTGCATTAATGGTAGTTGTGATGGTGTACCATTGTCAGGTAGTTGTGATGGTGTACCATTGTCAGGTAGTTGTGATGGTGTACCATTGTCAGGTAGTTGTGATGGTGTACCATTGTCAGGTAGTTGTGATGGTGTACCATTGTCAAAGTCGTAATACCCATAGTGTCATCATGGACTAGACTTTTGATGCTTTGATAACTTTGATTTTTTTTATGCTCAGATGACTTTTAACAATTTGATGCTTTGATAACATCTGGATTTATTGATATATTGATGCCTTCTCATTTTTGATGCATTGAAATGATATGAACTTGTTGCTACACTGATGGGATAAGGGTAAAAAGCTGTTTTTGACAAAATGGAAACATTGGAAAATTTGATGGATTTAGTTTTTTGCTGATTTGATGAAATGACAGGACCAGTTTTTGACACATTGATGCTCCCCCCAAAATCCTCCTCCTTTAGTCTTTACTAACTTGGCAGGCAATGTATCATAATAATAACCAAGGTTAGCAACCAAACAGTAACAGAAGTAGATATTCTTCTCTGTGGTAATAATATAATATTCTGTCATGAAAATGACAACTTCAGGCAACTCTATCTGTCCTAAACCTGCTCCTGTACCAACTACAAACAAGTATTGAACAAGTATGTATCTGGATCCTTGACTGTGCTCAGACTTACAGGCCCTAAACTTAAACTTAAAGTAACCTATGGAGACTTTCAAATCACTCAGCAGGATATATATTTATAAAAAAAAATAATAATAATAAAAAAATCTGAAAATTAAAAAAAAAAAATCAATGATTTTTTGATTTCTTTGATTTAAAAAAAAAAAAATCACCAACCCTGGAAAATTATTCTAGCTACTCCTTCTCCTCTACCCCCCAACACCCCACTGCATTAGAAAGCTGGACAGCATAACGATAGGCTTGATCAAGGTCATTCATTATGTTTGAGTGCCTGCAGTGGCCGGCCCTCACTACCAGTGCATGATGGATGAGTGGAACAGAACTGGCAGCCATGAGGTGGGTGTCATAATGAGACTCCTTCAGGAAAACTAGAATTAATCCTTGGCAGAGAGGACTGGTGCCATTACTTACTAGAACTATCAACAGTGGTGTTCCACAGGGCTCTGTCCTATCACCCACTCTGTTCCTGTTATTCATCAATGATCTTTCCATAACAAACTGTCCTGTCCACTCATACGCTGATGGCTCAACTCTGCATTATTCAACTTCTTTCAACAGAAGACCCTCTCAACAGGAATTACATGACTCCAGGCTGGAGGCTGCAGAACGCTTAACCTCAGACCTTGCTATCATTTCTGATTGGGATAAAAGGAACCTTGTGTCCTTCAATGCCTCAAAAACTCAATTTCTCCGCCTATCAACTCGACACAATCTTCCAAACACCTCTCCCATATTCATCAATAACACTCAGCTGTCACCTTCTTCAACACTAAATATCCTCGGTCTATCCTTCACGACAAATCTCCCCTCGAAACTTCACATCTCTCTCACTAAATCAGCTTCCTCAAGGTTGGGCGTTCTGTACAGTCTCCGCCAGTTCTTCTTCCCCGCACAGATGCTTTCCATATATAAGAGTCTTGTCCGCCCTCGTATGGAGTATGCATCTCACGTGTGGGGGGGCTCCACTCACACAGCTCTTCTGGACAGAGGGGAGGCTAAGGATCTACGTCTCATCAGCTCTCCTCCTCTTGTTGATAGTCTTTACCTCTTAAATTCCGCCGCCATGTTTCAACTCTTTCTATCTTCTATCGAAATTTTCATGCTGACTGCTCTTCGAAACTTGCTAACTGCATGCCTCCCCCCCTCCCACAGCCACGCTGCACACGACTTTCTACTCAAGCTCGTCCCTATACTGTCCAAACCCTTTATGCAAGAGTTAACCAGTATCTCCATTCTTTCATCCCTTCACTGGTAAACTCTGGAACAGCCTTCCTTCGTCTGTATTTCCTCCTGCCTATGACTTGACTTCTTTCAAGAAGAGAGTATCAAGACACTTCTCCACCCGAAATTGACCTCTCTATTGGCCACTCTAGACTTATTGCTGTATGAGCGGAACAGTTATTTTTTTTTTTTACATCTTTTGTTGCCCTTGAGTTGCTCTCTGTGCTGTAAATAAAAAAAATAGACCATTAAATAATGAGAGTAAACTTATTTGCCCGGTTAATATTGATAGAAAATAATAGAATACAAAAAATGGAGAATATATATAGTAAAGTCACAACCATAAGTATTGTATGGCCACGGGGACGCTCACATAACTCACGACTCATGTAACTCTTAGAATGGGAAGGGCAGCTACATGGAGGCTTACCCAAGTTGACCGTATGGGGTGCAGTCAGCGGGTGAGTGAAGAGACGCACCTTAAACATGCTCCTTGTTAGCAGTGGTGACTAGCTGTCAGCAAGCATGCAGGCAGGCCGTCACTGTTTTGCCACCCTCAGAATATACTGCAAGTGTTTGTGACAAGTATAATTATGGCTTGGCCAAAGACATAGTTGCCCCCTTTGTGTTACATGACTGTTGGTAATATTCCTTACAGTGTCTTGCCACCCTCAGAATATACTGCAAGTGTTTGTGACAAGTATAATTATGGACTGGCCAAAGACATAGCTGCCCCCTTTGTGTTACATGACTGTTGGTAATATTCCTCACAGTGTCTTGCCACCCTCAGAATGTGCTGCAAGTGTTTGTGGTTTAACTCTATCCTCTCCAAGGGAACTGGAGTACTCTAATGATGGTGATTATTACTGATGTCACTGCTTAACTTGTGTGTGTGTGTGTGTGTGTGTGTGTGTGTAACCAATATACATTTTTTGCTCTGCCAGTCACTAGGATTATCTTAGGTTGAATTTCTCATGTTGAAAGTCCGACATCATGTGTAACCAAGCCTAAAACGATTATCTGATCTAGAACTCCTCACATGAAAAGTCCAGCATGATGTGTAAGTCTGTGGCGCGCACCTTTCAGACCCTCCGCGTGCCGTGGATTAAGGCCAACCTTAACGTGTGCATATCTGGTGAGCTCTGGGACCACCCTGCCCTCCCTCACCCACAGGGATGAGCTTATCAAGGAGTGGGCGGTAAGGAGCCAGGCCTCACGTTGCCTCTCTTCCTGCCAAAGAGATAACAGGCTGAGGGTGCTGGAGAAAGTGCTCCTACTCCTCCTTATGCAGTGCTTTTGTTATGTCACTGATTGATGTACTTTGTCTGCCCTTGGATAGGTAAAGAATCATTTAGATATGCAGCATTGCTGGCCTGCTTTTAATGAAGGCTGTTTTCATGCCTCTCTCTAGGCTCATGGGATGAGTTCATTGATGATAAAGAATTAAATAAAAGCTCAGAAGTGTTAGAGGAAGGTAGCTGGTGAAGATGCAGCTCTCCAACAGCCCAACATAACTGCCACTTTTATCCTCCTCCCTGCAGAAACCCTCCACACTCTGACCTGTGTGTTGGCCCGCCATGTGTACGCCCTCGGCCTCAGCAGTCTGCCGCTGGAGCGCGTCGGTGAACGGCGACTCGTCAGGAGGGGCTTCACCAAGCGCTCCGGCCTGGATGTTAGTGCTGAGTGTTGCCTCCCAGATAGTGAAGTCGGTTAGTCTGAATTGGTCTTAGAAATCACTACGTTTACCTCAGTTTACTAAGGAGGAAATTACACTGAAATCTAGGCGTCCGGATTCTGATGTGCAGGGATTTGTAAGGGATGTGAGTGCCTGAGTGTTGCTGTTGGTGTCGTGGAAGTCCAGGAGTCTGAATTGGTCTGAAAATCCCAGTAAAATTTATTTTTGCTAACGGGGATTTTGTAAGCTGAAATATAGTTGTCCAAATTCTGAAATGCAGGAAATTCATAAAGTAACAAGTGCCAGAGTGCTGGTAGTGATTCAGTAACAGTCTGTCAGTACAAATTCCATTGCTCTGAAGAATCTTAATTTTATAACCTGAATTTACTGAGGTGGGAAGTTGTCAGCTGATGCAGGATTGCCCAAAGAGACATCCTACCTACCATCCTGTCCTTCATCCCATCCTAAAACACATCCTAGCACCCTGTCCTTGAACCCATCCTAAAACACATCCTAGCACCCTGTCCTTGAACCCATCCTAGCACCCTGTCCTTGAACCCATCCTAAAACACATCCTAGCACCCTGTCCTTGAACCCATCCTAAAACACATCCTAGCACCCTGTCCTTGAACCCATCCTAAAACACATCCTAGCACCCTGTCCTTGAACCCATCCTAAAACACATCCTAGCACCCTGTCCTTGAACCCATCCTAAAACACATCCTAGCACCCTGTCCTTGAACCCATCCTAAAACACATCCTAGCACCCTGTCCTTGAACCCATCCTAAAACACATCCTAGCACCCTGTCCTTGAACCCATCCTAAAACACATCCTAGCACCCTGTCCTTCAACCCATCCTAAAACACATCCTAGCACCCTGTCCTTGAACCCATCCTTTCCTTTTGTCTCATCAACACCAGAGAGCAGTTCAGCATGCTCTCTAAAGACAGTTCCTCTCTCTTTTTACACCACACAACATTCACACAACACACACACATTTCCCAAAATTCAAAATTTAAAATGGCGAAAACTTACAGAGCCTCGGGAGTCCCCTGCCTGGGGGATACCATAAATTCCCCAGGAGGACTCCCTTCTGGCTGCCAACTTGAGAGGCGTCCTGATAACTCCTAAAACCTCCTCCTTATCAATTTCTGCAACATTCGCAGTCTTCGTTCTAATTTTCATTCTTTGGAACACCATTTCTCCTTTAAACCACACCTTCTCTTCCTCACCGAAACACAGGTTTCTGAGGCTACTGACAGTTATCTCTACTCTATTCCCTCCTACTATCTCTATCCTAAATTTCAATTCAAAGCTGGATGTTGTGCCAACGTGCGCAACGACATCACTTGCTCTCATGCCCACGACCTTCACTCCAGAATTTTCTACCATCTGGCTAAGACTTCATTGTCATTCTATTACTAAATACATCTGTGCTGTTTATCTCTCACCTAACTCTACTAACTATGTAAAATTCTTTGACTATTTGAACTCAAAAGTGGAGCACATCTTGACCCACTCTCCCTTCGCTGAAATCTCCATCTTGGGAGATTTCAATGTTCACCACCAGCTTTGGCTTTCATCCTCTTTCACTGACCAGCCAGGTGAACAAGCCTACAACTTTGCTCTCCTCAATGACCTAGAGCAGTTGGTTCAGCACCCTACTCGTATTCCTGACCATCTTGGAGACAGGCCTAACATTCTACACTAAGAAGACCTCTTCCTTACCTCTAATCCTTCTGCATACTCTGTCAAACTGTTCTCTCCGTTGGGCTCCTCCTCCTTATTTCTGTATCCTGTCCTATCGCTCCTGTACATCCTCTGGACCCACCGAAGAGGCAATGCTTCTGGCATTTTGCTTCAGCTCGGTGGGACGACCTGAGGATGTACTTTTCCGATTTCCCGTGGAATGATTACTGCTTCCAGGATAGAGACCCCTCTGTGTGTCCTCAGCGCATCACAGAGGTGATTGTCTCTGGAATGGAGGCATACATTCCACGTTCTTTCTCTACTCCTCACGCTAAAAAGCCTTGGTTTAATCACGCTTGTTCTCGTGCTATAAAAGATAGAGAGGCAGCTCACAAAAGGTTCCAGAGCCTTCGAACACCCGCTAACTTTGACCTTTACATTTCAGCCCAGAATCGTGCCAAATCTATTCTCCGACTTACCAGAACTTCTTTTATCAATAGAAAATGTCAACATCTTGCTTCTTCTAATTCTTCCCGTGATTTCTGGCATCTAGCCAAAAATATCTCCTCCAGTTTCACTTCTTCCTCTTCCTCCTCTCCTTAACCCTGACGGCAGCACTGCCGTCTCATCTGTCTCTAAGGCTGAAGTCTTCGCTCAAACTTTCTGTAAGAACTCCACCCTGGACGATTCTGGGTATATTCCTCCTACTCATCCCCCCTCTGACTCCTTTATGCCTGCTATTAAAATTCTTCCAAATGATGTTTTCTATGCCCTCTCTGGCCTCAACTCTCAGAAGGCTTATGGACCTGATGGAGTGCCTCCTATTGTCCTTAAAAACTGTGCTTCCGTGTTGACACCCTGCCTGGTCAAACTCTTTCGTCTCTGCCTATCAACATCTACCTTTCCTTCCTGCTGGAAGTATGCCTTTGTACAGCCTGTGCCTCAGAAGGGTGACCGTTCCAATCCTTCAAACTACCGCCCTATAGCTTTACTTTCTTGTCTATCTAAAGCTTTTGAATCAATCCTTAACCGGAAGATTCAAAAGCACCTTTCCACTTCTAACCTTCTATCTGATCGCCAGTATCTAAGTTATTCCCAGAGACTGAAGGCTTTGGACTTGTACTCTGTCCATGGTCGGCTGCTACGACATGACATGGTAAAGTATTGGCAAATATTTCACGGTTTTTGTGCTAGTGCCACCGAGGATATGTTTGTCAGTCCACCTCTTGGCACCACAAGAGGCCGTCAGTATAAGGTTGCACCCTAAATCTATTAACAGTGGTGTCCCGCAGGGCTCTGTCCTATCTCCCACTCTCTTTCCGTTCTTCATTGATGATCTCCTTTCCAAAACGAACTGTCCTATCCATTCTTATGCCGATGACTCCACTCTGCATTACTCAACTTCTTTTAATAGAAGACCCACTCCACAGGAACTTAACGATTCAAGGCTGGAGGCAACAGAACGCTTAGGGCAAGAGGAACCTGGTGTCCTTCAACGCCTCAAAAACACAGTTTCTCCACTCAACACAATCTTCCAAACAACTATCCCCTATTCTTTGACAACACTCAGCTATCACCTTCTTCAACACTAAACATCCCTGGTCTATCCTTAACTCAAAATCTCAACTGGAAACTTCATATCTCATCTCTTACTAATTCAGCTTCCTCGAGGCTGGGCGTTCTGTACCGTCTCCGCCATTTCTTCTTCCCCGCACAGTTGCTGTCCATATACAGGGGCCTGGTCCGCCCTCGTATGGAGTATGCATCTTGTGTGGGGGGGGTCCACTCACACAGGTCTTCTTGACAGAGTGGAGTCAAAGGCTCTTCATCTCATCAACTCACCTCCTCATACTGATAGTCTTCTACCTCTCAAATTCCGCCGCCATGTTGCCTCTCTTTCTATCTTCTATCGACATTTTCATGCTGACTGCTCTTCTGAACTTGCTAACTGCATGCCTCCTCCTCCTGAACCCCGCTGCACACGACTTTCTACTCATGCTCATCCCTAGACTGTCCAAACCCCTTATGCAAGAATCAACCAGCTCCTTCACTCTTTCATCCCTCGCGCTGGTAAACTCTGGAACAATCTTCCTTCATCTGTATTTCCTCCTGCCTACGACTTGAACTCTTTCAAGAAGAGGGTATCAGGACACCTCCTCCTGAAATTGACCTCTCTTTTGGACACTCCTTGACCTCTATTCAGGAGCAGTGAGTAGAGGGCTTTTTTTTTTCTTGTGCCCTTGAACTGTCTCCTTAGCTGTAAAAAAAAAAAAATCCTAAAAATCATCCTAGCACCCTGTCTTTGAACCCATCCTAAAACCCATCCTAGCACTCTGCCCTTGAACCCATCCTAAAACACATCCTAGCACCCTGTCCTTGAACCCATCCTAAAACACATCCTAGCACCCTGTCCTTGAACCCATCCTAAAACACATCCTAGCACCCTGTCCTTGAACCCATCCTAAAACACATCCTAGCACCCTGTCCTTGAACCCATCCTAAAACACATCCTAGCACCCTGTCCTTGAACCCATCCTAAAACTGTTGTGATACAGTGACTTTACCGTACCCAACGTTTATGTTTCTCAAGACACATGAACCACACCAAGACAACTCCAAAAAGACACACAAACCACTTACCACTAATACAGCAGGGGTGCCTGGCTTTCCCTACAAGCACCTCCCAGCGTTACAACGATAATCCTAACAGGCCTGATAGTAATACCTAGTTGTAATCACTGTAGGAGGCACTTATCTTTCGAAGGGTTTCAAAAGAAGTGGTCTCTTGAAGTAAGTTCTGGAGGAGTACTGTTGTCCTCGAGACTAAGTTTAAATCAGCACTGCCGCGAGTTAATATGGGGCGAAAGCGCTGAGGTGTTGTTAGCTTGAGAGCAGGTGATGTTGTGGGCCGAAAGCCAACCATGTAGGTCAGAAGGGGTATTTTGAATTATCCTTGCCGCAAGGGCAATTATTTATTATTTCATGAAAGGAAACACTGAACTATTGTTATTCCTTTCATGGTAAATGTGTTTAGTCTTCAGGCAGTGAATACGATGATACTGTCTCGGTCTGGGAGCCGATGAGCGAAGTATGTAAGTACCATCCAAGGCTTATTTGAGCTCAGACGATACTCTTAGTTGGCTTGAACTCTTGGCCCGAGACTAGTTCCATAAAGGAAATCGTTAATTTGTCTAATCCCCTGGTTAACTGACCTAATTCCTAACAAAACACATCCTAGCACCCTGTCCTTGAACCCATCCTAAAGCACGTCCTAAAACACATCCTACCATCCTGTCCTTGAACCCATCCTAAAACACATCCTACCATCCTGTCCTTCAACACATCCTAAAACACATCCTAGCACCCTGTCCTTCAACACATCCTAAAACACATCCTACCATCCTGTCCTTCAACACATCCTAGCACCCTGTCCTTGAACCCATCCTAAAATCATGTCCCTTAGCCCTTCCTCAAACCCATCCTGGCACTCCTCTTCCACCATTAACGGTAAAAAATCCGAATGGGGTAATGTTACCAGTGGGGTTCATCAAGGTTCAGTTTTAGGCCTGCTTTTATTCATTGTCTATTTCAATGACATAGACAATGGGATAACTAGTGACATAGGTAAATTTGCAGATGACACAAACATAGGTCGCACTATTAGGACAAGGGAGGATGTTAGAGCACTGCAGGAGGACCTTAACAAACTGTCAGCTTGGTCAGAGAAATGGCAGATGAGTTTTAATATCACCAAGTGTAGCGTACTAAGTGTAGGAACACAAAACCCATTACACGGGTATAGTTCAGACTCCACAGCGATAGGCAGGTCTAAGTGTGAAAGGGATCTGGGAGTGTTGGTGATCTCTGACCTAAAACTAAGGAAGCAATGTATTAGTGCGAGGAATAGGGCTAACAGGGTATTGGGTTTTATTAACAGGACGGTAACCAACAAAAGTGCAGAGGTCATTCTCAGACTCTATTTAGCGTTAGTTAGGCCACACTTAGATTATGCTGTCCAGTTTTGGTGCCCACACTACAGAATGGACATCAACTTGCTAGAATCAGTTCAGAGGAGGATGACCAAGATGATTCAGGGACTGAGGAACCTCTCATATCAAGATAGGCTGAAACATCTAAACTTACATTCTCTAGAAAGATGAAGAGTGCGGGGAGATCTGATAGAAGTATTCAAATGGGTCAAGGGTTACAATAAAGGCGATATAAGTAAATTACTGAGAATTAGCCAGCAGGATAGAACTCGCAGTAATGGATTTAAATTAGAAAAGTATAGATTTAGGAGGGAAATTAGCAAGCATACTTTTATCTAGTTTTTAGAGGCAGGAGCGATGGCCAGAGGGCGGCAGAAGAGAAAGGAATGTATGAGACTGGTGTCTATTAATGTGAATGGTTTAGGTGGTGAGGAAAAGAGGAGAGTGATGATTGAAATTTTTTTAATGTTAGAGTGGATGTGTTGGGAGTGAGTGAAACACATATTCGAGGAACTGGTGTGAGTGATGGTAGAGAGGGTACGTGGGAGGGTGTGCCTGGGGGGGTTGTATGGACGGGGATAGATGAGAAGTATGGAGGCAGGAGTAAGGAAGGATGTGCTATTGTGATGTCTGAAAGAGTGTGGAATGGTGTGACTGATTATGGTTGGAAGGGATCAGGAATTGTGTGGGTGAAAGGAGAAGACTGAGAGAAAGGGAAGCTTTTTGGGAGGAAGTGAATGCATGTTTGAAGAGTTTTGAGAAAGAAAGGAAACTTTTTATGATGGGAGATATGAATGCTAAAGTGGGTGATGAATGTGTGATGGATGTGGTGGGAAAATGGGGGATAATGGAGAGTGCCTGGTGGATGTCTGTGCTGAGAGGGGAATGTTCCTAGCGAACACCTTCTTTCAGCACGAGAATATCCACCGATACACATGGAGGAGGGGAGAAGATAATGAGCAAAAAGGATTGATTGATTATGTGGCAGTAGATGAAAGGCTTAAAAAATAAATTTGTGACACAAAGGTAGTAAGAGGAATGTTCAATGGATCTGACCATCTTGCAGTGCTGGCAAAGTTAAAGCTGAAAGAAAAGTGGGTGTTTGAAAAGAAAGGTGAAGTAAAAAATGAAATATTGAAGATAGAAAAGTTACAGGAAAAATAAATAAAAGATGAGTATAACCATGAGATGGCAGAGGCCTTAAGTGAAAAATGGGAAAGTGTAAAAGATAATACAAATATTGAAAAAGGTTTTGGAACATTTTAAGAAATAACGGTAAATACAACAAAAAAGTGTTAGGGATGAAAGTGGTGAGAGATGGAAAAAGAAAAGGAAATTCCTGGTGGAGAAAAGAGATAAGGAGGATAGTAAAGGAGAAAAGGGAACTTTTTAAGAAAACTCAAGAAAGAAATGTGGCTAAACAAGTAAAAAGGGAAAGGAAAAAGAAATATAGAGAATGCAAAATGAAATTAAAACAAGCAATAAAAGAAAGTAAGAAGAGAGTTGATGAAGACTGGAAAAAGACTAAGTGAAAAATATAAAGGGAACAGGAAATCATGTTGGAAAGAAGTAAAAAACGAAAGAAATGCAGAAAATATCTCCTCAAATAAAATAAATGAAGTTATGGATGAGAATGGAAAGATGTTGAAAGACGGGGAAGCTGTGAAAGAGAGATGGAGAGAATATTTCAAAAACTTAATGAATTTTGAGGATGGACGTCCAGCAGCTGTAACAGCAGCAGTTTTGAGTAGAGGCAGAGGAGGAGTATATAAAGAAAGAACTATAACATATGAACAAGTAAATCAGGCAATAAAAAGATTATAAAATGGAAAGGCAGCAGGAATTGATGGAATCACAGCAGAAATGTTGAAGTGTGGAGGAGATGAAGTCGTGAAATGGATGGTCAAGATATGTGAAGTAGCATGGGAGGGGGGCAGCAGACTGGACAAAATCCATCATTGTCACAGTTTACAAGGGGAAGGGCAGGAGAGGGGAGTGTGGGAGCTATTGAGGTATACGTCTCCTGATAATACCCGGAAAGGTATATGGAAAAGTCATAATAGAAAGGGTGCAAAGACTTACAGAAGAGAAAATCAGTGAAGAACAAGGAGGCTTCAGGAAGGATCAGATATTTGCCTTCAGGATGGTAGTAGAAAAAAAAAATATTAGCAAAAGGAAAGAAACTTTACACTGCTTTCATGGATTCAGAAAAAGCTTATGACAGAGTCGATTGGATGGCATTGTGGGATGTTTTAAAGATATATGGTGTGGGAGAAAACTGCTTAAAGCAATAAAGTCGTTCTATGAGGATGCATCTGTGTGTCAAAATTAGTGGAAAAACAAGTGAACATTTAGAGATAAAAGTGGCCTAAGACAAGGGTGTCACCATGGTTATTCAATATTTATATGGATGGTGTCATTAGAGAAATGAAGGGCAAAGTTGGAGAAGTTGGAGTAAGACTGTTCGATGAGGGAGGAAGTGGGTACTGAATTCAGTACTGTTTGCTGATGACACGGTGCTCATTGCAGAAAGTGAGACTGGCCTACAAAATTTGGTCAGTGTTTTGACAGTGTCTGTAACAGGAAAAAGCTGAAAATGTCAACAAAAGTAAAATGATGGTTTGTGAGCAAAGTAGAAGTGAGGTTGTAGATTTTGTATGCCCTGAGAGTGGGAATTGAATGTGAAAAGAATGCAAAATATTTTGAATGGTGAAGAAATGGAGGAGGTCAATGAGTTTAAGTATCTTGATCAGTTATGTGCAAGCATGGTGGTACGGAGGAGAGACAAGAGAAAGGGCATTGCAAGGAAGAAGGGTGGTAGGGTCTTTGGGACGAATCATGAATGGCAGAAGTGTGAGCATGGAGGTAAAGAGGATTTGAGAAATAATAGTACCAACCTCACATATGTAAGTGAAACGTGGGCCTGGAATGAAAGTCAGAGGTCTAGAGTGCAGGCAGTGGAAATGAGTTATTTGAGGAGTGCTTGTGGTGAGTAGAATGGATGGAATGAGTAATGAAAGTGTGTACGAGCATTTTGGAATGTGTCACAGGGGTGAAGGGAAGAAGTGTGGAGTGGTGGAAGGAGTGAAGGACAGACTTTAAAGTGGTTTGGCCACATGGAGTGAATGGAGGAGAGTAAGATGACCAGAAGGGTGTATGTGAGCGAGATAGAAGGAGGGAATGTTGAGGACGACCTCCAGTGAAATGGAGGGATAGGGTGCAAGAGTACATTAGGGAGAGGGGGGAAAGATCCTTGAGAAACTTTGAGCAGGCAAGGAGGGAGTGTCTGGATAGAGGAAGATGGAAGCTCTTCTGCCGTGGCCATCCCCTGGTGGGAGCTCCTAGGAGCAGGCGTCGATTAAATGAATGAATGAATGAATTATCAAGCATTGGTTTAGTAATAGGGTGGTGGGGAATGGAATAGACTCAGCAATCACATAGTTAGTGCAAGGACGATAGCTTGTTTTAGAGTAGACTGGATAGCTACATGGACGAGGCTGACAGGTGGCAGTGAGGTGTGGGTGCAGTAAGGAGACAGGGTACTGGAGCGTACGCCCGTACCGAAAGTAAACGAGGATAAAGCCCCTACCTGTAACCGCTGAAACTACACCTCACCCATCGTGAGTAGTGGGGGGGAGCTGCCCTGTGTAGGCCACTCGGCCTCTTGCAGTCTCCCTATGTTCTTATGTTCTTCTTATGTTAGCACTCCTCATAACACCTCCCAGCACCTTCCTTCCTTCCCTTCTCAGCAGCCACACCCTTTAGTGCTGTTGAGGCTGGCAGCACTCCCCTCATAACACCTCCCAGCACCTTCCTTCCTTCCTTCTCAGCAGCCACACCCTTTAGTGCTGTTGAGGCTGGCAGCACTCCCCTCATAACACCTCCCAGCACCTTCCTTCCTTCCCTTCTCAGCAGCCACACCTTTAGTGCTGTTGAGGCTGGCAGCACCCCCTCATAACACCTCCCAGCACCTTCCTTCCTTCCCTTCTCAGCAGCCACACCCTTTAGTGCTGTTGAGGCTGGCAGCACTCCCTCATAACACCTCCCAGCACCTTCCTTCCCCTTCTCAGCAGCCACACCCTTTAGTGCTGTTGAGGCTGGCAGCACTCCCCTCATAACACCTCCCAGCACCTTCCTTCCTCCCTTCTCAGCAGCCACACCCTTTAGTGCTGTTGAGGCTGGCAGCACTCCCCTCATAACACCTCCCAGCACCTTCCTTCCTCCCTTCTCAGCAGCCACACCCTTTAGTGCTGTTGAGGCTGGCAGCACTCCCCCTCATAACACTTTCCAGCACCTTCCTTCCTCCCCTTCTCAGCAATCACCTAAGATGGAAGCCTTGGGTCTGCCTGGGTCCCTGCTGCCGCTGTGGTCACTCTCCTGCCCCTGCCCGTGCTGCAGCCCTCAGCCCTGACCTCACCTCATGAACTGCTCTGACGTGAAGGTGAGGAGAGTAGAGGTGTTAGTGTTTGTTTCTGTCCCTTTCTTCTTATCCTCTTCACTTGAGTGTCTTTGAGAACTATTTCTTATTTTTCATATTCGTGTCTGCTCATTATGGGGACTTTGATTGTGTCTATACCAGTTTTTACTTCCCCTTGATGCCCCTTTTATTGATCTATAATAATAATAATAATAATAATAATAATAATAATAATAATAATGTCTGGTATAGTTTTGATTCAGCCTCCTCTGTGTGTCCCTTAAACTACTGTAATGTCATGGTGGGGAGGGACAGAGGCATTGTGTGTGTTTGCAGCCCCTCCTGCTGTGTACTCCTGATTGCCTGCACCTCCCCTACACAGGAAACAGAGGGAGGCACCTACATGTGTTTATTAAGGTGGACAGCATGATTCTACTCTCACATGATAACTTCTTCAATGTGATGCCAGGGAATGAAGATGCAGCTAACTCTTGCATTACAAAGTTGGGCAGCTTGACTCTACTCCCCCTTTTTATCCTCACATATGATTACTTGGTCAACTTGCTGCCAGGGAGTGAAGATGCAGGCTAACTCTTGCGTTACAAAGCTGGACAGCATGATTCTGTTCCTATTTTTCACCCTCACTCATAATTACTTGGTCAACATGCTGCCAGGGAGTGAAGATGCAGGCTAACTCTTGCATTACAAAGCTGGACAGCATGACTCTATTCACCTTTTTCACCTGCATTCACAGGATCACTTGGTCAACATGCTGCTGAATAGTGGAAAGTGTGACGGTGGTGGCGGACAAGATCGCTGGCCCTTTCCACCTTGGCCATCCACCTCTACCACGAGTTGGCCCACCAAACACTCCACACCAAGGTTAACAAGGCCATCAATGTGCTCCAGGCATACCTCAAGGTTTGGCTTTACTCCCCTCGTTGTTTTGGTGGTGTAGTAAGTGTGGGTCAGGGATGTTGCGGGATTCAGTTCCCGTCTTTTGTCCCTCCCTCATCCCTGATCTCCCTGTCCTTATACCAACAAGAACCAGTCAGTCAGTCCCTCAAGGTCCGGGTATGCGGGTGAAGTGTTTTCACCTCAAGGAACTAGACGTCCCTGCCCTGCATAGTCTCAGGTCACCCTTGGACAAGGTGTAATACCTGATCTGTCTCCCGTGCCAGTGTCACGGTGAAGCCTCTGGGCAGCAGCAGTGGTGGATTGGATTGCAGGCAGAGGATCTCTTTATGAGACAATGGCTGGAGTTCCAGGGTCCTAGTCAGCTGGACCGTGCCTAATTATTTAGGCCTGCGGTGTAGAGGAGTGTGGCGACCTCTTCACTAAAAAGCCTCCCTGGGAACCAGTTGTCGGTGTGAGCTCCCCGTCCCTCCCTTCTATCGACGGTACTCCCATCCCTATTCTGCATAACAGCTGGTTCTTGTTTTCTCCTGAAAGAGATGTCTTCCGTGGGTCATTTGAGATTGTACCTCCCGGCTTCTAGGTGGAGTTTCTGAGGGTTTTTCTTATACTCAAGGAATATTTCAGCTTTTTTGTCTCTCAGGAAGGGCGTCTGATACTCTCTAGAGTTGGTGGAGAACACCTGGTGACAGGTGCCACTGGCCAGGCCTCGAAAGGGTCGCAGAGTTGGGTTAGACGTTTCGGAAAGTGGGAACGAATTGCTGATTCCTTTTCTTTCTTTGCCAGCTCTGCTCTGTGTGACTACACCGGCCCCATTCTATGGGACAAAACTTCAAGGACAATTGCTGAAAAGTGCCGGGTTGTGAAAGTCTCTCTCGTGACTGAGGCTCAGGACAAGCGATTGGTCTTTGAGGCATTTTCAAGACCCAGTGGGAGCGAACTCCCAGTGTTGGAGGCATCTAACACATCAGTATCTAATTTCCATGCACAATTTTTATCCAATTCAATTTATGGTCACACTTTAAGTTATTTCGAAAGCGCTTTTAATATTTGCCCTAACTGTTAACTCGCTTAAATTTCTAACAATGCCTTCGAACCTCCGTAAGTGTGACGTCTGTCCCGGACGATTTGCAGCTCAGTACTTCCAGCTGAGTAGAACTTGCCGCCTCTGCGTTCAAAGATTACAACTTCAGAAGGCTGTGACTGAATTTGTTTTAAGTAATGTGGCAGTGACTCCACCATCGATGGTGGAGAGGCCCTCCACCGAGACTGTGCCCTCTCCAGACGACCCTCCTGCTTCACGGGAGGACGTGTTACCTGC
Source organism: Eriocheir sinensis (assembly GCF_024679095.1). Taxonomy (NCBI): domain Eukaryota; kingdom Metazoa; phylum Arthropoda; class Malacostraca; order Decapoda; family Varunidae; genus Eriocheir; species Eriocheir sinensis. Next base: position 1,534,940 of record NW_026112164.1, read on the forward strand.
CTCACAGGTTGACTCCCAGCCTGCCTCACAGGCTAACTCCCAGCCTGCCTCACAGGCTAACCCCCAGCCTGCCTCACAGGCTAACCCCCAGCTTGCCTTACAGGCTAACCCCCAGCCTGCCTCACAGGCTAACCCCCAGCCTGCCTCACAGGCTAACCCCCAGCCTGCCTCACAGGACAACCGCCAGCCTGCCTCACAGGCTGACCCCCAGCCTGCCTCACAGGCTAACCCCCAGCCTGCTTCACAGGCTAACTCCCAGCCTGCCCCACAGGACAACTTCCAGCCTGCCCCACTTAACGCTTCTCTTCCTGCTTCACAGGATGTCGGGTTCCAACCTGTAAGGAATGGAGCCAAACTGAAGCAGGCAACCAAGGATTTACTGACCCCCACTACCTTCAATAGGTTCCAGGTGCTGGCAGACACCATGGAGGATGAGTTCGAGACTCGCCTAGTTGGGGACTCCATGGTGCGTGGCCAGCACACTCCTGCCTTTCCTTCCCTTACCATTCACTGGCACATCCACACACACCCATGCACACCTTACTGCCCCTATCTTCCCTGTCATCCACACCACCCTGGCACCACACCACCCATGGCCATCCACACACACCCATGCACACCTTACTGCCCCTATCTTCCCTGTCATCCACACCACCCTGGCACCACACCACCCATGGCCATCCACACACACCCTGGCACCACACCACCCATGGCCATCCACACACACCCTGGCACCACACCACCCATGGCCGTGATGATAAGAGTATAAAGAAAAATTGTCTTCTGATATGAATAGTCCACTGCAAAATAAAGGTCTGTCCAAGCATCTTCCACCTGGTTCTCTTGTCTGGTGTTAGTGTGCTCCATCCTGCCCCAACAAAGGTTATAATTCCACCTCTCCACCTGGTTCTCTTGTCTGGTGTTAGTGTGCTCCATCCTGCCCCAACAAAGGTTATAATTCCACCTCTCCACCTGGTTCTCTTGTCTGGTGTTAGTGTGCTCCATCCTGCCCCAACAAAGGTTATAATTCCACCTCTCCACCTGGTTCTCTTGTCTGGTGTTAGTGTGCTCCATCCTGCCCCAACAAAGGTTATAATTCCACCTCTCCACCTGGTTCTCTTGTCTGGTGTTAGTGTGCCGCACAGTTGAGGTTTTTCAGTCACTGCCGAGTGGCCTAAGACTACCCACATGCTGGCCTGAAGACCACCCATCAACCTGGGCTCTAGATAACCTCTCCAAAGAGAGGCTGAAAGATGAGTTCCAAAGGCATGGGCCAACACAAGATGGCGCCACTATCAACACTCGCCTGCGCCAGAACGGGCTGGGCTGACCATCAGGCCCCACTGGAAGAAGCCTTGGCTGACCATCAGGCCCCACTGGAAGAAGCCAACCGGCGAAATAGGCCGCGACAAAAAAAAAAAAAAAAAAAAAATATTTGGTGTATTGAGGTCTTTGCAAAAGATAACTATAGATCCACAGTATTAGATTACTGTTGATATTCATCTCTGGTAATTTGTTAAGTAAAATATGTGGCTGAATTGTAATGAAAGCGCTGCTAAAATCTATAAATATAATTCTAACCTGTGAATTTCGGATTTCTAAATGTTCGTAAGTTTGGTGAAGTAAGGTTAACCCAGCATCCTGAACACTCATACCTTGACAATAAGCAAATTGCAAAATATCTTTCAAGGGATCTACGCTTGAACAAATGTACCTCTTCACAATGTGCTCCAAACATTTCATTATAATTGATGTTAAGGCTACGGGTCGAAGATCATTAAACTCCCTTGGGTGGTTGTTTTGGGTACTGGAATAATCTCTGACATTTTCCACACATCCGGTACTGTACTCTGATCAAGTGAAGCTTGGAAAAGTTTACACAGTGGATCAGCAAGTTGCTCGGCACAGGATTTTAGTAGTTTAGAACCAATTTTATCGGGTCCACTTGCTTTTCCACATTGTATACGTTTCATGGAGTTCATCGTATCATCACGAGTTATTATTATTCGTTCTACATTGATGCCCCTAACCATTGACAAAATATTTTCACATTCAGTATTAAAATGGTGCACATCAAACCTTGCATAAAAGGAGTTCAAATCATTTACATGTTTGGTGGGTCTTTTAATGACCTTTTCTTTTTAGAGCCACTCAGTAGTTTACCCCTGTCCAAGCATCTTTTGACTTATTTGACTTAAATAAGTTTTCAATTTTAACTTTATTTGACTGTTTAGCATCTAGTATTTTCCTATTTAATTGGCTTTGTATCACTTTACTTTGCATGCAGTCACCATTTATAAAAGTTCTCTTCTTTTCAATCAATAACGCTTTGATATCAGAATTTATCCAGGGTTTGTTATTTGGATAAATGCTAATTTCCTTAGTTGGAACAATCATGTTGGTACAAAAGTTAATTTATGAATTTAAAACATCTACATTTACATTAATAGAGTTGGACTTATTATACAACACATCCCAGTCTGTACAATATATGAATTTAAAACATCTACATTTGCACTAATAGAGTTGGACTCATCATACAACACATCCCAGTCTGTACAATATATGAATTTAAAACATCTACATTTGCACTAATAGAGTTGGACTCATCATACAACACATCCCAGTCTGTACAATATATGAATTTAAAACATCTACATTTGCACTAATAGAGTTGGACTCACTATACAACACATCCCAGTCTGTACAATCAAAACAGCCTTGAAGACTCACCATGTGCTCATTATTCCAATCCTGCACCTTAATTTTCTTGCACAGTTTACATTTCAGAGTTTGCTTACATGTGGGAGCCAAAACACCATATTGTGGCCAGATTTACCTAATTTAGGCTTTTGATAAGAACGATAACCGTTCCTTACATTACAATACATTTTATCTTAAATATTATTATCTCTAGTGGGGCAAGTTACAGTTTGCTGATACAAAGGTACATATGGTTGGAAATTACAGTGGTTAAAATCCCCCAACACTTTCATAATTCCTTCAGGATTTTCATTTTCGTATTTTCTAACACAATTTAGTGATAACTTACTCGCTATTGCCTCAGTGGCATCAGTCGGGATGTATACAGTTATAATCGTCACATTATTAAATTCACGTGGTAGGTAAAAGGTCTACATGATATTACTAAATATTCCAGGTCGTCACAACAAAAATGTTCCTTTATGTTAACCTGAGTACACCATCTCTCATTTATGTACACCGCCGCCCCTCCTCCCTTCTGTTTCACCACGTCCTTCATGTCTCCCCTGACTATCAAGAAACCATCAATATTTACTGTTTCGTCAACATCCTTGTCTTCAAGCCAGGTTTCGGTTAATGCTATGAAGCTACTCTCTCGGTAGTTCCTTATATATTCACAGTTTGCTGCTAATTCATCTATTTTATTTCGAGTTGATTGTACATTACCGAAAGTTACTGTAGGCAGTGGTGTCCTTATACCCCGCCTCCTCAATCTCGCCTGCACTCTACCTCTCCACCTGGTTCTCTGTCTGGTGTTAGTGTGCTCCATCGTGCCCCAACAAAGGGTTCTAATTCTACTGTTTCACCTGGTTCTTCTGTCAGCAGGTGTTTCATCCTGCCCCAGCAGTTTATAATTCACTGTTTCCTGGTTCTCTGTCTGGTGTTAGTGTGTTCTGCCGGCAGTTTTTATCTCACTTCATTTGAGTTCTCTGTCTGGAGTTAGTGTGATCCTGCCCCAACAAAGGATCTAATCCACCTCTTCACCAGCAGGTGGAGAGGTGGAATTAGAACCTTTGTTGGGGCAGGATTGAGTAGACTAACACCAGACAGAGAACCAGGTGGAGAAGTGGAATTATAACCTTTACCGGGGCAGGATGGAGCACACTAACACCAAACAGAGAACCAGGTGGAGGTGGAATTAGAACATTTGCCGGGGCAGGATGGAGCACACTAACGCCAGACAGAGAACTAGGCGGAAAAATGGAATTAGCCTGCATTAGCCTGAACAGGGAGGAGTATACTAACAGGACAGGAGAGTTAGAGCATCCTAGGAAAGGCCATAATCCTGTAGTGGACTGTTGATGGTTAACCTGTCCGCTGCGATTGTCAGGGATTTGTCCTTCGCTGGTAACCTGGTAACATACACTCCCAGGTCTTTCTCTGCCTCTGTGGTGGATAGTGGAGTGTTTCCCATGTGGTATTGGTGTGCTGGATATCCTCTCCCAAGGTGCAGGACTTTACATTTTTCTTCATTGAATTATAGCAGACACTTTGTTCCACTCCTGTAGCTTGGTGAGGTCTTCTGGTAGGAAATCCACAGTCAAGGGTTAAACATAGTAATGTAATGCCATTTTCTTGCATGGGATGTGCATTAATACTGTGTAACCCTAATGTGAAATTTGTCATGTGTGAGAGGAATGAAAAGTCATGTTTGGTTGTTGTTCAGCAGTACAGTGATCAGGATCCTCAAGCAGACCAAGCACTGGGGTTTGGGAGTGTATTTTTTCTTTTTACAATTCTTTGCCGAACTGAAGGGCTTGCTCAACAGTTATTTAGCAAGACTGAATTAGTTTCCATTCTTGTCTCCAGTATACTGATGGACACAAAGAGGTGAAGCTTGTGGTTGTTGCAGCATCTTTTTTCTTCTTTCTACAAACACTGTTTTTCAACTTTCTTCTGCAGAGCCCATCCAGCGCTGGGCCCGGCCACTGCAAGCCTTGTTGGGTCAATTAGTGGGAAATCAGCCAAGGTGGAGTTTGAGTCGGTCGGCCTCAACCATGAGGGTGCGCATGGAGTCATTGTCATGTTCCGTTGATAACCTCCTAATTGATTCATGTTGGTTGATGTTTCACTCTGATATTGCAGTAAATATTTAGTTGTATCATTGTGCATCATCTGGATAACCCCAAAGTGTTCCTAAGGTATAATGATTGAATGTTTTGACAAGAATATGAACATTCACTCTTAGTTAGTAAGAAACTGTGTATGTGAGGTATTTGTTTCCATGTTATTTTTTTTTTATTCTGATTATTTCCTCACTCTCAGGCTGTGTGAGCGGCAGGCTGGCCGTGAGCCTTCCTGGGAGTGCTGGGCGGCCTGGTGCCCCGGCTGAAGGCAAGCGGCCTCCCTGAGACACCCAAAGACTGGCTGACACAAGATCTTGTGCTGGTACTGGTGTCTGAAGGCTGTGCAGTGGTGCGGACACAGGCTCAGAGTGCCCAGGTGGACCAAGATGCTGGTAAGTGTTGCAGCTGACAGATTACTGACAAGGAACAGGCAGGGAATATAAACAAAACAGACATGGTAGTTATAAGTGTGGCCAGTGTCGCCTCTTCTTATTCTTTATAAATGTTTCCAAGGTTGTTGCCTGCCTGGGAGCAGACTCACAGAGGTCAGCGCGGGGCAGCAGGACAGCGCCCTCAGCAGTGACGATGAGTCTCTCCATGAAGGCTGCACAGCAGCAGGCCACCGTCGCCCGAGAGCATCCTGAGGAACACTTCAATGTCCAGGTGAGAAGCCTTGAGCTTTTTTGGAAATTATCCTTGGGAAAACTTATGGTATAAAGCATCTTTAACCCGTCCGCTGCGATGGGCATGTATTTGGTTTCATTGGTACCATGAAAACATGTACTACCAGGTCTTTCTCTGGCTCTGTGGTGGATAGTGGAGTGTTTCCCATGTGGTATTGGTGTGCTGGATATTCCCTCCCAAGGTGCAGGACTTTATATTTTTCTTCATTATTGTAGCAGCTACTTTTTGTTCCATTCCTGTTGCCATTTTTTTTTCATTATTGTAGCAGCCACTTTTTGTTCCATTCCTGTAGCTTGGTGAGGTCTTCTGGTAGGAAATTTGCAGTCAAGGGGTTAAAGATGCATATTTTTAATCAAAACTGATATTGAAAATCCTCTTGCATTCTCTAAAAAGCAAAGTCAGCTCAGGATTTTCTCCAACAGACTCTTTTGTAAGGTCCAGTCCTTGTTAGTGACTGCCGGTGAGAGGCAACACTTGGGCAGGGGGTGAAGCTTGGGGTGATGATGATGATGAGGATTGTTGCAGGTGTGAGGATGTCAAGCCACCACAAGCCAGGAGGGAAGTGGCTGCTGGGGCCAAGACAGCAGGTGAAGCAGAACCCTTAAGCCTCAGGTCTTCACCCCTGGACGAAGGAGGTGTTTCTTGGCGGCCAAACTCGGGAGACTCACCAGAAAAGACCTTGGTAGATGATGCAAGTTTTGCTCGCTGGAGACCACAAGAGTATTCACCCGTGCCTCATATTGTGGGTGAGGAGAGCAGCCTGCACCATCTCCCAAGAGGTATGTTTAACAGTGAGGCATGCACACAGGCAGGAAGCAGCACTACAGTCACCAGGAGACATTTTACATAAAACTGGCTACAAAATACTGCTGCTGGCCAGAATGGAGATCAGGTTCAGCAGGATCCCAGCAAGGTGCTCTCTTTACTTCTTTGTGTGATTTTGAAAACACTTCAGCAGCCAAGGGGAACGCTCAAGAGAAAGTGTCATATCTATGCAAACCTTCCTGCAGGGGTGAGCTGAAAGGTGAAAATGTAGTTACCACGACTCCTTGGAGAAGAGAGACACCATTAGTAGTTTGGTTGGTGAGAAAAGCTTCACCAGTCATGCTGCTTGTACAGGGGAGAAGACTTCAGTGTTGTCCTCCAGGCCTCTTTGCAGCGGGTACTCTAGATCAAGCAGCAGACCAAGTGTCTTGCATGTGTGTGTGTGTGTGTGTGTGTGTGTGTGTGTGTGTGTGTGTGTGTGTGTGTGTGTGTGTGTGTGTGTGTGTGTGTGTGTGTGTGTGTGTGTGTGTATTTACCTAGTTGTGAAATACCGTACTAGGCTCGTGCTGTCCCATCTCCATAATGCTTATTATCCAGTTTGGCTTTAAATTCATGAATCGTTTTTGCACACACAGTCTCCTTGTCAGTCCGTTCCATGTTGTTATACTTCTGTATGGAAAACTGTATTTCTTGTCATTTCTTATCACTGCCTCTTGTCACACTTCTGTCACGTACCACTAGGTCTTCCCTGTCCAATTTCTCCAATCCTCTTGTATCCTGTACAATGCTATTAGGTCCCTCTCTCTTCTTCTCTCTAGTTTTGTTAGTCCCAATTTCTCCAGTCTTTCTTCATAGGTATGTTCTCTCAGAGTTTCCGGTAATTTAGTCGCTGCTCTTTGTACTCTTTCCAACTTTCTAATTTCTGTCTTCAACATAGGTGACCACACTAATGCTGCATATTCCAGTCTTGGACGTATCATCGATGTTATTAGTTTCTTTACCATTTCTTCATCTAAATATATTAATGCTGCTTTTATGTTTCTAAGAGGATTGTATGTTTCAACAGTTAAAAGTTATATAAGTTTTCCAAAGGATAACTTGTCTGTTATGATCACTCCCAAATCTTTTCTTCAGTTTTTTTTCATGATTCTTTCATTACTCAGAGAGTAGTTCCCCGATATTCATCTACTGCTCTTACCAAACTCCATTACGCTACACTTCTCTGTATTGAATGTCATTTCCCATTTGCATGACCATTCGCTTATTATATCAAGATCTTGGCTCAGGGCTACACAGTCTTCTTCATTATTTTAGCATCATCAGCAAACATATTCATATAGCTTGTCGCCCCTTCTGTTATGTCATTAATATATATTACAAACATAATCGGAGCCAACACCGATCCTTGGGGGACTCCACTGGTCACTTCCATCCAGCTTGATTTATTATTCCTAATTACTGTTCTCATTTCTCTCTTCGTCAAAAAGTCCACAATCCAATCCAATATTGAACCACCCACACCTCCAACATGATTAAGTTTCCATATTAATCGCTTGTGTGGTACTTTATCACATGCCTTCTTTAAGTCCAGATACACACAATCTGCCCAACCGTCCCTTTCCTGTATTATATCAATTACTCTTGAATAGAAGCTGATCAGATTAGTTACACAAGACCGTTCTCCTCTGAATCCAAATTGGCTATTTGTTAATGTACTGTTTTCTTCTAAATACTCCACCCATCTGTTTTTTTATAATTTTCACACACATCTTTGCTACTACACTTGTTAATGACACTGGCCTATAGTTCAACGGGTCTTCCTTACTTCCTCCTTTATGTATTGGGACGATGTTAGCCCTCTTCCAGTCTCTCGGTACCTTCCCTTGTGCTTGTGAAACATTAATCAAGTTGCTCAACTTTTCAGCTATTTGCTGGTTACACTCTTTTAGCACCCAATTTGATATACCATCCGGTCCTGCTGATTTCCTCGCATCCAATTCTTCCAATAATTTTATAACTTCATCTGCTGATGTTTGTATTCTCTCCAGACCCATGCACTCTATTCCCCGGCACTGCATCTACACCTTCAAACTCACTCTCCTTTGTGAACACTGTTTGCAAACAATTATTCATCACTTCTACTATTTCACTTATACTATCAAAAGTTTCACCACTAACTTTAACTTTCTGAATCTCATCTCTATTTTATCAACTTTCCATTTATGAACTCATAAAGCAGTTTTGGCTGGTCTACAATATTTTTTCTCAAAATTCTTTTTTTCTTTTCTTCTTACTTTGACATAAGCACTCCTCTTCCTCTTGTACTCATTCCATAGATCCATCCTCCTATTTTTTCTCCATTTGTTCCATGCCTTCTCCTTATCCTGCTTGGCGTCAACACACTTTCTATTGTACCACTCTTCTCTTGATGTCTGGCCTTCTTTCATCCTTGGTACCCACTTTTCCACTCCTTCGTTGTAAATCCGTAGAAAGATAGCCCATTTTTCCTCCACATTTTCAGCCTCAAAAAAAGTATCCCATTGTGCTTCCTCAAAATGTTTCCCAAGTTGTTAAAAATTTGCCTTATTAAAGTTAAACCATTCTTTCCTGCAGTCCTCATTCCTGTTTATTTTACCTCCTCGTAATATGTACTGATAAGTACGTGATCGCTCTTCCCTATAGGGCTCTTATAGTTCATCACCTCTATGATATCCAGCTCCCTGGTGATTATCAAGGCCAATTTAGATGGCTCGTCTCCTCTGCATCTCATATTTTCTTCTACCCACTGTGTGAGGACGTTATCTATAACCAATTCCAAAACCTTATTCCCCCATGAAGCTTCACTCCCTCCGTTGACCAGTTTTCCCATGACACTTCCTTACAATTAAAATCTCCCATTATCAGAATCTTATCTTTCTCCTCCAGCAATCCAATGTATCTTCCAGCTTCTTCTTGTACAATTCTTCTGTCAATGAATTGTTTTTAGGAGGGACATACACCACTACGATATTTCTGCATTCTCCCCTTTGCAGTCTTTTGTGTGTGTGTGTCTGGGTGGATGTCTAGATCAGCACAGGGGTCAGAACACATCATAATAAGTAAGGGTTGTATCTGGGAGAGTCCTGCATGTGTGTGTGTGTGTGGCTGGTGACCGAGTACAATGCTTTACATCTTTCAGGGAGGGCAACATGATCTCCCTTCCATCACACTTGCACATTCTGCCTCATTCTTCTCTTTCCTCCTCATGGCCTTCAACATTTCCTGATAGAAATTCTTCACAAGAAGCAAAGGTTCTAAAAATCACAGTAAATTATTAGAAATAACTTTTATTTTTACTTACAGAGCCAGATGTATTTTTGTGTACCTGAGAAGAGATGAATTATTATTATTATTTTGTTTTTTACAGCAAAGGAGACAGTTAAAGGGCATAAAAAAAATAATGAAAAAAAAGCCCACTACTTACTGCTCTTGAATGGAGTACATAGGAGCTGCCAAAAAGAGAGGTCAATTTCGGGAGGAGAGGTGTCCCGATACCCTCCTCTTGAAAGAGTTCATATCGTAGGCAGAAGGAAATTCAGATGAAGGAAGATTGTTCCAGAGTTTACCAGCGTGAGGGATGAAAGAGTGAAGGTGCTGGTTGACTCTTGCATAAGGGGTTTGGACAGTATAGGGATGAGCTTGATTAGAAAGTCGTGTGAGATGAGGCCGCAGGAGGGGGGGAGGCATGCAGTTAGCAAGTTCAGAAGAGCAGTCAGCGTGAGTATATCGACAGAAGATAGAAAGAGAGGCAATTTATTTATATGTGACCATAGTAGTAGAAGTAGCAGTTGAAGTGGTAGTGATAGCAGCAGCAGCAGAAATAGCAGTAATATAGTAGTAGTAGAAGTAATAGTAGTAGTAGCAGAAATAGCAGTAATAATTGTAGTAGTAGTAGTAGTAGCAGAAATAGCAGTAATAATTGTAGTAGTAGTAGTTGTAGTAGTAGTAGCAGCAGCAGCAAAAATAGCAGTAATAATTGTAGTAGTAGTAGTAGTAGCAGAAATAGCAGTAATAATTGTAGTAGTAGTAGTAGTAGTAGTAGTAGTAGAGTATTAGTAGTAGTAGTAGTAGTAGCAGCAGAAATAGCAGTAATAATTGTAGTAGTGTTAGTGAAACCATTATTTTAGCGAGTCTGTTGAGGCGTTGGCTTCCTGTCTGTCTTTCTCTGCCACCCAGTCCCAGCACCTGTCCCTTCCTCTCATGTGTCCGCTACAGGCAACACATGAGAGGAAAACCTAGGTGGTGGGACTGTGTGGCAGAGCAGAGGGGAGGAAAGGACCCTTGATGAACCAACGCCCCAATGGACTCGCTAAATGGTTGCACTTTAGTAGTAAGCTGTTGATATTGCATACATGTGGGTTCCATATGCTTAGTGGTTTGAAAATTGACTGTTTATCTCTCTCTCTCTCTCTCTCTCACCACAGCTCACAGGATGTCCCCCACAGTATGTTTACAAACCCCACAGACACATGCACCCTAGACACATACATAAGACCCCTTCCCCTTACTCTCTCCTCTCTGAAGGACACCACCCTTGGCATATGCTCCCTGTTAGTGTGTGTGTGTGTGTGAGGGAGAGAGCATACCCCTGGACTTTGATCAGAAGAACAATAAAGTGTATCAAGAAATATGTTAATAAATAAATGAAATCAAAAGATAACTGTTTAAATCTTCCCCTGAGAGAGAGAGAGAGAGAGAGAGAGAGAGAGAGAGAGAGAGAGAGAGAGAGAGAGAGAGAGAGAGAGAGAGAGAGAGAGAGAGAGAGAGAGAGAGAGAGAGAGAGAGAGAGAGAGATATTGAGAGAGAGAGAGAGAGAGAGAGAGAGAGAGAGAGAGAGAGAGAGAGAGAGAGAGAGAGAGAGAGAGAGAGAGAGAGAGAGAGAGAGAGAGAGAGAGAGAGAGAGAGAGAGAGAGAGAGAGAGAGAGAGAGAGAGAGAGAGAGAGAGAGAGAGAGAGATGAAATGCATAAATTAAAGTTTCCTTCAACATCTAATGTATAGAGGAGGAAGAAGAAAGGAAACTAAGATGGGAAAGAGAGAAGGAAGAGAAATAGAGGAAGGAGGAGGAAAGTGATGGAAGAATATTTGACAGGAAGAGGAGAAATGGGAAATGAACAGTAAGAAGAAAGAGGGAAGGGTAGAAAGGGAAGAGGAGGAGGAGAGAAAAAAAGATAAATATTAGAAAGGAGGAATTTGGGAAAAAAACAGTATAAAAGGAAGAGGAAATTATATAACAAAGAGGAGACAAGAGGGAAGAATATTAGAGAGAAGGAAAAACATGATCAAAGGAGAGAAGAAAATATAAAGAAAGGATGAAGAGAAGGATGCTGATGACAGAGAGGAGACATGAAGGGAGGATGAAGGGCAGGAGGATGATGACAGAGAGGAGACACAAGGGAAGACATGAAGGGAGGATGATGACAGAGAGGAGACACAAGGGAAGACATGAAGGGAGGATGAAGGGCAGGAGGATGATGACAGAGAGGAGACACAAGGGAAGACATGAAGGGAGGATGATGACAGAGAGGACACACAAGGGAAGACATGAAGGGAGGATGATGACAGAGAGGAGACACAAGGGAAGACATGAAGGGAGGATGATGACAGAGAGGAGACACAAGGGAAGACATGAAGGGAGGATGAAGGGCAGGAGGATGATGACAGAGAGGAGACACAAGGGAAGACATGAAGGGAGGATGATGACAGAGAGGACACAAGGGTATTCATGTAGGGAGGATGATGACAGAGAGGAGACACAAGGGAAGACATGAAGGGAGGATGATGACAGAGAGGAGACACAAGGGAAGACATGAAGGGAGGATGATGACAGAGAGGACACACAAGGGAAGACATGAAGGGAGGATGATGACAGAGAGGAGACACAAGGGAAGACATGAAGGGCAGGAGGATGATGACAGAGAGGACACACAAGGGAAGACATGAAGGGAGGATGAAGGGCAGGAGGATGATGACAGAGAGGACACACAAGGGAAGACATGAATGGAGGATGAAGGTAAGGAGGATGATGACAGAGAGGAGACACAAGGGAAGACATGAAGGGAGGATGAAGGGCAGGAGGATGATGACAGAGAGGAGACACAAGGGAAGACATGAAGGTAGGATGATGACAGAGAGGAGACACAAGGGAAGACATGAAGGGAGGATGATGACAGAGAGGACACACAAGGGAAGACATGAAGGGAGGATGAAGGGCAGGAGGATGATGACAGAGAGGACACAAGGGAAGACATGAAGGAGGATGATGACAGAGAGGACACAAGGGAAGACATGAAGGAGGATGATGACAGAGAGGAGACAAGGGTAGACATGAAGGGAGGATGAAGGGCAGGAGGATGATGACAGAGAGGAGACACAAGGGAAGACATGAAGGGAGGATGATGACAGAGAGGAGACACAAGGGAAGACATGAAGGGAGGATGAAGGGCAGGAGGATGATGACAGAGAGGAGACAAGGGAAGACATGAAGGAGGATGATGACAGAGAGGAGACACAAGGGAAGACATGAAGGAGGATGATGACAGAGAGGAGACACAAGGGAAGACATGAAGGGAGGATGATGACAGAGAGAAGACACAAGGGAAGACATGAAGGAGGATGAAGGGCAGGAGGATGATGACAGAGAGGAGACACAAGGGAAGACATGAAGGAGGATGATGACAGAGAGGACACAAGGGAAGACATGAAGGGCGGAGGAAGGGCCGGAGGATGATGACAGAGAGGAGACACAAGGGAAAACATGAAGGGAAGGAAAATGTGAAGAGAGGATGAAGTTTTGATGGTAGGAATCATGCACACTACTCCACCTACTACCACTACTACTACTAACTACTACTACTACTACTACTACTACTATGCTTGGTCCTGGGGAAAGTGAGTCCTGGGTCATCCTGCCTTTGCTGCTGCTGGTAAGGTCTTGGTTCCTGAACTCCTGGCGCTGTCACTGTCCGCTGCTGGCCGGCACCTCACCTGTGGAAGAAAAGAGTTGTGAGCCATTTCATATACACTTCCTTACTAATGAGACTTTCTATACAACAAAGTGAGGCCACTTTTTGCTGATTTATACCATAGGGTGCTGGCTGTCATGGGTTTGAAAATACCCTAAACTTAACCTACCAAAACCTGAAGATCTTGACTCAGAAAATTCATATATGCTTCCTTATTAATAGACTTTCTATTAGGGATGTACCGATACCAAAAAGCTAGGAAGACAGTTCATGGGCGTAAATAAAAAAAAAGCCCGCTACTCACTGCTCCCGAACAGAGGTCAAAGGAGTGTCCAAAACGAGAGGTCAATTTCGGGAGGAGAGGTGTCCTGATACCCTCCTCTTGAAAGAGTTCAAGTCGTAGGCAAGAGGAAATACAGATGAAGGAAGATTGTTCCAGAGTTTACCAGCGTGAGGGATGAAGGAGTGAAGATGCTGGTTGACCCTTGCATAAGGGGTTTGGACAGTATAGGGATGAGCATGAGTAGAAAGTCGTGTGCAGCGGGGCCGCGGGAGGGGGGGAGGCATGCAGTTAGCAAGTTCAGAAGAGCAGTCAGCATGAAAATAGCGATAGAAGATAGAAAGAGAGGCAACATGGCAGCGGAATTTGAGAGGTAAAAGACTATCAGTATGAGGAGGAGAGCTGATGAGACGAAGAGACTTTAACTCCACTCTGTCAAGGAGAGCTGTGTGAGTGGAGCCCCCCCACACATGAGATGCATACTCCATACGAGGGCGGACAAGGCCCCTGTAAATGGATAGCAACTGTGCGGGGGAGAAGAACTGGCGGAGACGGTACAGACGGACTAATGAAGCTTTATAACAGCTACAGGTGAAGAGGTCGGGCCTGAGCGGCTGCCGGCCTCGGCTACCTGGCAGAAAATAACCATGCGCAAAGCCAACAAGAATGGATGGTAGCTACCAATGCCTCCCTCCTCCAGGCGTGTGGAGAGTGTTGGCCGTGACGGTGTGTGTGTGTGTTTTGCCTGCAGGTGACGAGTCTGGCCCAGCGCCAAAAAGAACGATTGTCGCTGGGGCCATTGCCAGCAGGCCGAGCCACAGCTGTGTGTGGAACTCTTCCTGAGGGTCAGAGTAGTGTGTTGAGGGCTCACTGTGTTATGCATCTGCTTATAGTGGCATTATAAGGCAGGGAGGAGTAAACCCACACAGCACTGTAGCACTAAGGCATTTGTCTACTAACATGAATTTAGTCTCACAGGCCATTTATCATAATTTATTATTGACGAATCCAACATGTCCCTGAAGGCCCATTAAGCTGTCACGGCACTCAACATGCACTGTGGCTGAGATGCAACAATGTGTACCGGGTTGTTCCTTACAGCCAGGGAGGGAGGGAGGCAGCTCAAGGGGAAAAACAAAACAGCAATAAAAAAGCCTGCCAGACGCTGCTCCAACAATAGAAAACAGAACCAGAGGCCAGAAGACAGGTCAAATTCACATGGAGAGGTGTCACCACACTCTCCCTGTGAAGGAGTTCAAGTCGTAGGCAGGGGGAAGGACAGGCCAAGGACTTAAGGCTGTTCTAGACTTTACCAGCGGAATGGATGAAAGAATGAAGTGCTGGTGAACTCTTTCAGAAGGAATTTGGATAGAATTGGGATGAGCAAGAGCAGAAAGTTGAGTGCTGCGGGGCCACGGGAGGGGGGAGGCATGAAGCTAGCAAGTTCAGAAGAGCAGTCAGCATGAAAACATCGGTAGAAGATAGAAAGAGATGCAACATGGCAGGTTGTTAAACTGATTACGTATTGAATTTGTAAACTACATTTGATTTAGTGCACAGTGACTACAGAGCTAAACCTGCGGCCTCACCTTGAAGGGCTTCCCCTTGACGGCTTCTCCGCTGCTGTCCGTTCCTGTCGGGTGGATGAAGCCCAGCACGACACGGTGAAAGGTGGTGCCATCATGGCAACCCTCCAGGCACAGCTGCACCTAGTTTCGGCACGACCTGGGCCTCCTTGACCACAGCTACATGGCAACGTCCCTGCCGGTGGTGGCCAGGAGAACCTGCGGAAAGTTTGAGAGTTTGAAAGTGTTCCTGTTAGTTTGGCAATTATGCTTACCAAGAGAACCTGCAGAAAGGAGGCACCAGTGTTCCTGTTAGTTTGACAGTTATGCTTTTACTGCACAGGCATAAGACACAGCCTCCAACAAGGCCTCTATGTGCAGTGAAGGGTGCAGTGATTATTCATGACTACAGAAATTGGTATTATTTTACAAGTGCGCAGTATCACAGTGAAAGACACCTGTGTGCTTGATGAGGTTCTTTGTGGTGATGTTTTTCTTGTCCGTCACAAATTACTTGTTTGAAAGATTTTTTATATACAGTAATACCTCGATTTACAAGTGCCTTAGTTTACAAGCGTTTCAATTTACGAGCAAAAGAAAATCACTAAAATGCCTTGGTGTATGAGCAGTGACTTGGCGTACAAGCATCAAGTTTGTATGAGTGGAAGACGTGAGTGTGGGTTCCCACTGTTCGCCGCAAGACGAGAGTGCTCAGAGCAGAAAACAATGGGAATAAGGTCTCAAGCTGGAATCACACTTGACCTTTTTCCTCCAACCGCCCTGGTGGAAGACGCAACCGGCAACACCAACTTTTCTTGGTGTACGTCACAAACGACCAAGGTCAGTTGCTCATATCCAGAAGATAAACAAACCAGTGGCTTTGTATCCACATGGTGCCATTTGCCAAAGCAAGGGCTGTTGTGGCTTGTGCTGCTGTTGCTGTCAAAAATGGTCAAGCAAGTCTACTGGCGCCACAGGAAGCACCCCCAAAAAACAAATGCAGTAGAGGGGAGGGGCAGGGGCTGACTCCACAGCCCTGGGTTAAACTCTCCTCCTCCTCCTCCTGCCTCTTTTCTTCCTCCTCCTCTTCATTTCTCTGTTGCCTCCATGTTCATCAAGGTTTGAGTCTTGTTCCTGTGTGACTGACAGATCTTTGTGTTGTGCCGTTGATGTTGATATTTTGACATGTATACCTCAAAACAGAGTAAATTGATGATAATTTCAAGCAGAGATTAACACTATAGTCTATCGATTTTAACTTGAGCCCTTGGGCGCAACTCAGTCGTTGTCTTTCCCTCTAATCCCAAGCCATTCATGACACCATGCAGTCGTATTATGAGTATATATTATATAATCTATAAATAGATAACGTACAGACTAACAGTGAGACAGATCGCCATGCGCAGGTCATCACTAGATCTGTAAAGAATGAAGGTTTCTGGCCCAAGCCACAGGGCTCAAGTTAGAGTCAATGGACTATAGTGGTTTATTCAGCAAGCCTTATAAGGCACTGTTACCACACACGTGTAGCATGGGCCAAATATTACGGGCAGTGTGACTTTGATAACACTTCTTGAGGTAAATATGTGTTTGTTAAAGAAATACTGCTGGTGAACAAAGGGTCCAGGGACATGATGGACCCAAAATTTTCAATGCACTGCCCAGGGAGATTAAACGTAAAGAAATGCCCAGTGGACAAGTTCAAAGGAAGCCTCAACACTTTCCTGAGGGCAGTGCCAGGTGAGCCGCCAGTGCCCGGCCACACTGGGAATGGCCGGGCACCAACAAACTCAACACCAGACCAAGTGGCCCCCAGCCAATTTTGGTTGAGAGGAGTTCTTGCCTGGTTGGGCTCCCACTGGGGGTGCCCCATATGGCTAGCACACCAGTCTTTATAAACCACTGCCAGAAACATTGTTTATGAACAAAGAAAAGACTGGAAAGTTTGCTATGATCCTAAGTACAAAGCAATAAGATGACAAGATTGGCAACCAATTAACAGTAGTCAAACAGAGCAGCAGCACCCAGGAAATCCTGGAGTCCACTGTTAAAGCACCAAGGTTGGGTTCTTCTGCCAAACGAGTAGGAAGGGCATTCCAAAGTGAAACACACGGACATAAAAGAATCTACGTCTGGCTTCACAGGAGCTTTGGGGAACAAATATCTTGCAACAGTGTCCTCTTGTACCCATGTTAGAGCCATAGTAAATACATGCATCAGAAAGAGATATAGCAGACACACCATTAAAAATCTTCCAGCATGTAATAAGATCAGCACGCAAGAGTCTTCCCTTGACTGAAAAGAGATCAAGAAACTTCAGCCGCTGTTCGTAAGAGACATCGTCAAGACCCGAGATTTGTTTAGTCCACCTTCGTTGAACAGATTCCAGGAGTGACAAGTCAGCGACATAGCCTGTGCTCCAAACTGATGATCCACACTCCAGGGGGCGTATGTGAGTGGTGAGAAACTTAGTTATAAAACCTGCCGACCGACACAAGGTAGATTTCAGCAGGTTGTTAGACAGTCCTGCAGCCTTGCTAACTATTGATCGAATATGATTATGGAACCTAAATGTTGGGTCTATGGTAATACCTAATTCAACGGCTTCTGAACTGAAACTAATAAGTTTTCCTTTGACTGAAAATAGGCCTAGATCATGTACAGATTAGATTACGCTGATGATTCCACTCTGCATTATTCAACTTCTTTCAACAGAAGACCCTCTCAACAGGAATTACATAACTCCTGGCTAGAGGCTGCAGAAAGCTTAACCTCAGACCTTACTATCATTTCCGATTGGGGCAGAAGGAACCTTGTGTCCTTCAATGCCTCAAAAACCCAATTTCTCCACCTATCAACTCGACACAATCTTCCAAACAC
Source organism: Eriocheir sinensis (assembly GCF_024679095.1). Taxonomy (NCBI): domain Eukaryota; kingdom Metazoa; phylum Arthropoda; class Malacostraca; order Decapoda; family Varunidae; genus Eriocheir; species Eriocheir sinensis. Next base: position 1,552,945 of record NW_026112164.1, read on the forward strand.
CTATCCCCTATTCTTCGACAACACTCAGCTGTCATCATCTTCAACACTAAACATCCTCGGTCTATCCTTAATTCAAAATCTTAACTGGAAACTTCACATCTCCTCTCTCACTAAATCAGCTTCCTTGAGGTTGGGCGTTCTGTATCGTCTCCGCCAGTTCTTCTCCCCCGCACAGTTGCTATCCATATACAGGGGGCTTGTCCACCCTCGCATGGAGTGTGCATCTCACGTGTGGGGGGGCTCCACTCACACTGCTCTCTTGGACAGAGTGGAGTCTAAGGCTCTTCGTCTCATCAGCTCTCCTCCTCTTACTGATAGTCTTCTACCTCTTAATTTCCGCCGCAATGTTGCCTCTCTTTCTATCTTCTATCGATATTTCCACGATGACTGCTCTTCTGAACCTGCTAACTGCATGCCTCCCCCCCTCCCGCGGCCCCGCTGCACGCAATTTTCTACTCATGCTCATCCCTATACTGTCCAAACCCCTTATGCAAGAGTTAATCAGCATCTTCACTCTTTCATCCCTCATGCTGGTAAACTCTGGAACAATCTTCCTTCATCTGTATTTCCTCCTGCCTACGACTTGAACTCTTTCAGGAGAAGGGTATCTGGACACCCTGAAATTGACCTAACTTTAGACCACCTCTTTGTTTTATTTTTGGAAGAAGCGAGTATCGGGCTTTTTTTTTTATCATTGTTTCCTTTTATTGTACCCTTAAGCTGTCTCCTTTCTTGTAAAAAAAAAAAAGTCGGAGATTTGTACCAAAAGACATAATCTTAGTTTTGTCAGCACTGATTCCCAGATCCCACGATTCAGCAACTGCAATTAGAGTATCTATGTCTCTTTGTACTACACTTATGTCCTGTAATACTGAGGATGGATTACTGGGTCTTATCAATAAGTATAATTTTAAATCATCAACAAATAATTTGACGTTTGATAGTAGAGTAGAGGCGATGTAATTTATATATATATATATATATATATATATATATATATATATATATATATATATATATATATATATATATATATATATATATATATATATATATATATATATATATATATATATATATATATATATATATATATATATATATATATATATATATATATATATATATATATATATATATATATATATATATATAAGAAACATAACAGACAACAGTACCTAAAACAGAACCTTGGGGTCCTCCACTTGCCACAGGGAACAGGGAACTATGCTGTCTGCCCACAACTACTTCCATAGTTATGTTTGTCCAAAATGTTTTGATCGTTGAGAGGACTGAGCCATCAACACCGATCCCACATAATTTGATGAGCAATATCTGGTGATTTACTGTATCAAAAGGTTTTGAAAAGTAAAGAGAATTAAGTCCATCATGTTGCCCTTGTCTATCCAATTTGTAACATTATTATAAGTAATAACTGGTCCTCCACAGACCTCCCTGGACAGAAACCAAACTGGGAATCACTGAGTACGGAATTGGATTCTAGATAACCTTGCGGTCTAATTACAATAATTTTATCTAGGGCTTTACAGCTGACAGATGTAAGACTTATTGGTCTATAGTTTAGAGAGTCGCTTCTTTCCCTTTCTTAAGATCGGCACAATTAAGGACTTTTTCCAGAGTTGACTGATAATAAGAATATTTTGTATCGCTGAGTGGGGATTGAGATTCCCTAGAACACTGGCAACATCGTTAACTGAAAACTGTATCTGATGAAAGGAGCCGCACGTCTTAAGGTTGATGTGGAGACTGGAGACGACCCGAAGGGTTGGTATACACTGAGACAGAAGTAGCACCTAGCATCTGGGGCGTCTCTTTGGGTCACTTATTAGGTTTTCCATGCTACCCAGGGGACCAACGGAGGGACAGCCAATGTTTTTTTTCACGTATGTAAGAATGAAATAATTTTGGCTTCACTGCGTAATTGTTGAGTATGTCCTCTCCATAAGTCATCTGTCTCTGGATGGCATAATTCCAATATTAAAAGTTAATGTTAAGGAATGTCCTCAGTGCATCTGTCGCAGCAACATAACACCTGAAATGTAGCATCCTCATCTGCTTGTAGAGGGACCAACAGTGGAAAATAGCAAAAGGGCATAAAAACCAAAATCAGGGAAAGAAAAGGACATAAAAACACTTAAGTTCAGGGTCAAGTGTATAAGTGCGCACTGTGAAGTAAATAAGGGCCGCTTTCACAGTCACTGTTTGTTTTGATCGTTACCAATGGCGGCGATCGACGCTATAGTTCTCCACGTGAAATTGGTCTATGGGGGTAGTGGTGGCTGCAGAGAAAGCGACAGGTGTTGAGAGTGTATGGCAAGGTGCGGGGCGAGGCTAACCCCGCAGCCACCACGAGGTGCCTTTGTAAAGGCAATACCTCCGACACCATCACATCACTACCCATCGGCCAGTTTCACTTTGAAATACTAGAGCGGCGATCCCCGCGACTGATAACGATCAATTCAAACAAAATGACGGTGAAAGCGGCCCTAAGTGCATGTTGTGAAGTATAAAAGTGTGGCAAAAGAGGACCTAAAAAGCGATACAAAGTATGACAGGTCAAAAGAAGAAGAAGGTCCACTATACACTGGCTGGTGTTGCGAGAAATATCTCCCGCTGAAATTAGTCATTCTGTTGTCCACCACGCATGCGCACTGTGGGAATACACAGCATTAAAAGTGTTAATATGCCTGGATTTGTTCTTTTTTGTCCGCTTGTGGTATTTGTGAGCGGTGAGGGAAATATGGAAGCAGTAAGCAAGTTGAACCTCTCTGCGAGCTATTTTGCGATTGCGGCAGCAGTTTACGTTCAATAAGTATTGAAAAGTCAATCATGATGTTAGTGACTTGACGATATATAACAGGAGTTAGCAGATTATACCATAACACACAGAAAACTACTAGAAGCTATAGGTTAGTCCAACTGTACCATGGATAACCGCGAGCAACCACCTTTACATAAGCAGACGACACCACGTGGATCACAAGCATATATTCAGAACTGCCAGCCAATTGTAAGGCAGCCGCCTTCAACTGCGGCATCAAAACGACCTGTTCTCACTTCCCATTTTCTGCCTATTACCAAGGTACGTATTTTGAGATAACAAGAAAGTAAAGTCGAAAAAAATTATGATAACAAGGGAGTCATCGAAAAAAAGTAATTTTTTTCCACGGGCCAGAACCAATAAGCGCTTTTTCATGTATTTCAATACCTCGAGTTTCGCGATCCTCGCCATACCTTCGGAATGAAGCAAGCGCGAAACTCGAGAGGGTACTGTACTTGTATTCAAAGTAATATAAATCTTATCGTTTAAAGTGATGAAAATTAAATCGCGGAAACTCCAAACTATGTAGTCTCATGATAATTACACTTTTTCTAATATTTTTTCAACAAATTATAAAATCCAATTTCTGTTGAACAAAATTATTTCCAACGAGTGACATGCGACGTACAAAGCTCCTTCAAGTATCGGTAACGGCATCGGTAGAAAACCAGCCGATATCAATACTCTTAAAATGTGCCGATATCACCGATACCGATACATCCCTAGTGAAAATTAATGAGAAAGAAGTGGCAAAACAAGTGACAGAGAATCCCAAAGTGTTCTGGGAGTACGTAATGTCAACCACAAGGACCAAGTCTCGTATTAGTGATTTATACAAAGATGCAAATAATACGGAGAAGGTGACAATGGACAAGGAGAAGGCAGATGTACCCTCAGAACAGTTTGCCAGAGTCTTTACCAAGAACCTGAAGGAGACTCACCACCAGCTGCACTGAGGGAGGCACCGAGCTTAAACAACATAGAAGTAACACACGATAAGATAAGGAAGGTGCTACAGAAGCTCAAGAGAAACAAGTCCCAGGTAACTCACTGATGACCACCTGGCGAGGCGTGGGTCAACAGTTTTCCCACGCCCTCATGACACACAGAAACATAAAATAATGATGTAAATAATAATGGAAATAAAGAAAATGATTATGTTAAAATTTTCTCGATCATTTTTCTTCAAGCAAGTCTTTTCTATGATAGATTCATACACAAAAAGAATAAAACAGGAATAGAAAATACTTAAAAGTCAACAATATTATAATAACGATAAAATAACAATAATCACAACCCAATCTTTCTATAGAAATAAAATCTGCATCTTATTATTTTTAACTTTAACATCCACTAAGAAAACCTAAAATGATAACAATAATAAAAGTAATAATAATAATAATAATAATAATAATAATAATAATAATAATAATAATAATAATAATAATAATAATAATAATAATAATAATAATAATAATAATAATAATAATAATAATAATAATAATAATAATAATAATAATAATAATAATAATAATAATAATAATAATAATAATAATAATAATAATAAAGAATTCAAGCTAACCCCTCTACCCTTTCCCCATCCACCTTAATTTACATATTGACGACACTACCTCCCCCTGCCTTTCATTCATCCTTCCCCTCCCTTTCTCCCCTTCCTCAAACACACCACACTGAACACGACATCACAAGGTAGAGAGTTCCAAACATTAACAACTCGATTGAAGAAGAAGTGTTTAGCTTCGTGCGACGAGAATCTATTACCACTTATCTTCAAATTGTGATTTCTTCTTGTTCTATTTGATCGATCAATTGTAAAGTAATCTTCCGCATTAATATCACTGAATCCTTTGAACATTTTAAACACTTCTATTAGATCGCCTCGCATTCTTCGTTTTGATAGGCTGAATAAATTTACTTCTTTAAGCCTTTGATCATATGACAAATTTCTCAACCTAGGAATCATCTTTGTTACTCTTCGTTGGACCCGTTCCAACTTTTCTATGTCTTTTCTGTAGTAGGGAGACCAAAATTGTACACAGTACTCTAGACGGGGTCGAACCAACGAATTATACAGTTTTAATATTACTTTTTCCGATTTATTATTAAAGACTCGTCCGATGAGGCCAACCAATTTGTTTGCAGTTTTAACTACCTCTGAACAATGCTGACCGGGCTTTAAATCGCTTGATATAGTGCTTCCAAGATCCTTTTCTTTACTTACTGCAGAAAGTTGTTTGCCATTCATTACGTACCGAACGCGATTGTTATTTTTTCCGATGTGCAACACTTTACATTTGTCAACGTTAAATTTCATTTGCCATTGATTGGCCCAACGTGCAAGTCGATCTATATCTGATTGTAAAGCTTCTTCGTCGAGTGTCGCAGTTACTTTACTAGCAATTTCTGTGTCATCAGCAAATTTTGATACTTTGCAAGTGAGCCCATCATCGATATCATTAACATAAATTAAGAAGAGCATGGGGCCAAGCACTAATCCTTGAGGTACGCCGCTTTTGACATCGAGCCAGTTAGATGTAACACCGTTTAGAACTACTCTCTGTTTCCGCTCAGAGAGCCAGTCCGCAAGCCAATTGTGAATGTTACCCGAGATACCGTGCGCCAGTAGTTTGCTGAGCAATCGTTGGTGGGGGACCTTATCAAATGCCTTTTGAAAATCCAGATATATGATATCTACTGATCTGCTTTCATCGAACACCTCAAAAATATAGTGAAAAAAATCAAGTAAGTTAGTCAAACACGAAAGTTTACTACGGAAGCCATGTTGCGAATTATTTATTATCTTATTTTCTTCGAAGAATTTCACCATATTGTCGCGAATGATAGTCTCCATTAACTTACAAACAATAGATGTCAGGCTAATTGGTCGATAGTTTCCTGGATGAGACATGTCCCCCTTTTTGAAAATTGGTGTGACATTTGCAAGTTTCCAATCCGACGGAACTTTTCCAGCTGTTAAAGATTTATTGAATATGATGGAGAGCGGTTTACAAATTTGATGTTTGATTTCTTTTAAGACCCTAGGGGTAATTTTGTCTGGACCAGGAGCTTTGCTTACTTTAATCTTTTCAATTGTGCGTAAAATGTCACTTTCTACGATGAGCACGCCACTTAACATCTTTTCGGTCCTTCTAACCTCCGGCGGTTGAGGTGATAAACAATCTTCGTCGGTAAATACGGATGCGAAAAAGTTATTTAGGATTGTAGCCATTTCATTTTCATCGTTCGTGTGGTTACCATTTTCATTAGCAAGCGGTCCGATACCACAAGTGAGTGACTTTTTATTATTTACATAGCTGAAAAATTCTTTAGGATTAGATTTACTTGTTTCCGCTATATATTCTTCAAGATTTTTCTTGCTTCGTTTTATTAATTTCTTGGTTTCGCGGCGAATTCTGTCCAACTCTAGTTTGTCAGCCTCGCTCTGAGTTGATATGTAACTACTGTATACGCATTTTTTAAGAGATAGGCTAATTTGAATTTCGTTATTCCACCATTTGGGTTTCTTCTTAGAAGCTGAACGTCTGTTACGATAGGGTACGCATATGCTTATGGCATTGTTCAATATTGTGGTGAAGGCCCCCCAAGATTTATCAATATCTGTTTCCGCCGTGATTTCAGTCCAGTCAGAATTATTTAGAATTGATCGAGTCTTACGAAATTCGCTCTCTGATAATCAGGCACCTTTTCTTTACTAGGAGTTACTTTACTTTCTTTCATATTGATGCTGAATGTGACTGTTCGGTGATCGATAGAGCTAAAATTGGACCAACATTTACTTCGTTAACCAGATCAGCTGTCGTTGAAAAGATAAGGTCAAGTATATTATTTTCCTGAGTCGGTTCTTGAACGTGTTGATGCAAATCACTTTCTAGTAAATTTGTGTACAGGTCGAGCCCTGTATGACAGTTCAACGGTTCACCCCATCTTTTCACTGGCAAGTTAAAGTCCCCAACAATTACTGCCTCGCAACTGCTACTTGTTTCTAATAATAATTCACTTAATGCGTGGTCGATATCAAGAGTCTGCCTTGGCGGTCTGTAGATAAGTCCAATTACTATTTTACGAGATTTATTTTAATTTCAATGAAGACCGTGTCTACATTGGTTATAACATCTGTTTTCACGGATACTGGATGGAGAGAGTTGTGGATATAAAAGATAACGCCTCCACCCTGTCTGTTCTCTCTTTCATGACTAAGATGGTATAACCCGGTAATCTATATTCCGCAATGAAATCTCTATTTGAAGTGTCTATCCAAGATTCTGTGACTCCGATGATGTGATAATGATTTGTAGCTGCGAGGACTTCTAAGTCTTCAAATTTGTTACGTAGGCTACGAGCGTTTACATTGCAAGCTTTAATGTGATTCGAGAAGGGGAAATGGCATTGTTTTCTTTCTGCTTTGGGGGTTGATAACAAAACAAAGGGATAAAAAGGAATGTATGAAGGGGGTAGTTTGTTTTATACTTACGGGAAAAAAGACATTGTAAATTGCACCTGTTGACATGAGTGTGTGTGTGGTGGGAGAGGTAAGAGGGAGAGGAGGAGGGAGGAAAGGGTATTGTTTTGTCTTTACTTAGGAGGGTTAATTAGAAACACGATGAGGTAGTAATGAGTTTTCTAGGGGAAGGGTGTGTTTGAAAGGGGATAAAAAAAACAATATAGTGACCCTTCTGATTGAAATGGATGCATGCCAAGTTTTCTTTCCTTGAACCCAAACTAAAAAACGAAGACAGGAAGATGGAGATAGAAGAGGAGAATGAAGGCAAAGTTAAAACACGAATGGAGGAAAATAAAATAACGTAAAATAAGAAAAGAAAATAAGAAATCAAATAAATAAGATAAGATAAATAAAAAAAAATAATAATAAAATAAAATAAAATAAAATAAGATAAAATAAGAAAAAAATAAGAGAAAATAAAATAAGAAAAATAAAATAGGAAAAAAATAAGAAAAAATAAATAAAAATAAGAAACAAATAAAATAAGAAAGAAAATAAGAAAATACGAAAAAATGAGAGAACTGAACCTTCTGACTGAAACTAAAGCATGTCATCACGTTTTCTTCTTTCTCTGATCCCATACGGAGAAAACAGGAAGATAAAGACAAG